>NW_020867457.1:0-48793 GCF_003369695.1 Bos indicus x Bos taurus | reverse complement strand
TTTTCATGATTTACTGGGAATATGTTGCTATTTAATGCCAGAGGAGGAGGAATTAATACATGCAAAAGCCCATAGAAATGAGAAATGTGGACAAAATAATCCCCTTTTTGTTTCAGGAAAATGTAAAGCAGTGTGCCCCAGGGACTGTTGGCAAATATTATCATCTCTGACAGCCACTACTTAACATAAATTCTGGGAAACCAGAGGCTTCTGGGTAGTACGAGTCAGAAGGAAAGAATGCCCCATGATGTGGTTGAAAACTTTTTAATGGAATACTGGTTGACCTTAGTGAAAAAGGCCAGGGGTCAGTGTCAGTTTGGAAGAATTTTTGTCCGTTCCTGTGTAGTGTGTGGTTGTGTGGTTTAGTTGCTAAGTCGTTTCCGACTCTTTGTGACTCCATGGGCTGCAGCCCACCAGGCTCCTCTGTCCATGGGATTTCCCAAGCAAGAATACTGGAGTGGGTTGCCATTTCCTCCTCCAGGGGTTCTTCCCGACCCAGGCATTGAACCCAAATCTCCTGTATCACCTTCACTGGCTGGTGGATTCTTTAAAGCCGAGCTGGGAAGTCCAGGGACTGGTGAGAGTGTCATGGAAATTTCCAGACCTGCACTAGCATGAAAACTTGGTGTGAATGGAATGAAGGGGAGTTCCTTTAGGAGAAGGGAAGAGTAGGGAGAAGGGCTGAACTTGCCAAGGTGGAACTCACAGAGAGGAGGGAACTCGGTGATATAAGAATGTAGAATGTATAAGATTGAGGATTTAAATGTATATGATGAGGGAAGATAAGGCAATCCCATCAGATTGTATATACAGACATACGTACATGACTGGGTAATTGTGGGTGATGGTGATGGTGCCATTTACCAACAGAGAGAGAAATTTTGTATTTATCTATCTAATGTATTGTCTATTTAATGTGTGTGTGTGTGTGTGTGGTGTGGTGTGTGGTATGTTTGGCTGTCTTCACAAGCTGGTGGAATTTGAAAAGGAGAAAGTTAAAACTGCCTCAAGTGGTTGCCACCCTGTCACTGATAGGAAGAGAACAGGTAGCACCACCCACGGCTTCCCATTGGCTAGCTCATACCTAGAGAGAGAAGGTCCGACAAAGCACAGAATGGGGTCAGTACAAGCGCTGAAGTGCTGAAGGCGAAGCAGCCTCTTATTTCGCCTGGCGTGGAAAGTGGAGGGTGGGTGCTGTTGAAGGCTTCCAAGAGGAAATGCTCTTGAATTGAGGGTTGAGGATGAGAGGCGTTTCGCGGATGGAAAGGGAGAAGAAACGTGTACGTAACATATGTGAGAACACGGCTAGTTTGGGCAATGGCAAAATGGTCCCAATCTTGGCTGAATACAAGCATGAGAGGGGTGAATGATGTGAAATTGAGGCGGGAAGGATATCAGAAGCAGAGAAGTATGGGCCTTGATGCAGTGGTAAGTGGACAGTTTTTTACCCTGCGATGGATGGAGAGCTGTTGGAGAATTTTGAGGAGAATCTTTATAGCTTCTTAATAGCTTCTTGCTTACTCACAGCCTCACTCACCCACTCAACAAATATTACCCTAGCTTTCATGTTGGAACACTCTGGTGGCAATGTGAAAGATGAATAAGTAAAAGGTATTCTGCAAAGAAGATCAGCTGTTTTCCCAAATGGGCTTCTTTGGCCTAGATACACAGCTGGACCACATTTCTCAGTCTCTGTGTGGCTGTGTGTCCTTATTCTGTGAAATATGTGTGGAAGTGAATTGTGCGACGTTTTGGTCAGGTCCACTAAAGGCCGATTATCTTGGGTTTTATGGTTTTCTTCTTTCCTGACTGACTGGGTTGAGACTTTGGAAACCAAGTCATGAAGATTTTGGTGCTGCCATCGTTTACAGGCCTCCCTATGATCTTAAAATACAATCTTGGGCTGTCCTGTGAGCCAGAAATAAGCTTTATGATGCTGAGTCATTGTGTCTTTGGCTCTATTACCATAACTTGGTCTATGCTAATAATACAGAGTGAGATAAAAAAAAAACTTGGCGTGAGAAGATGAAATTCTCAACTAAGAACACAGCATAGAAGAGGAGGAGATATTATATAGAGATTTTATATAGAGAGATATTATATAGAGATTTATATTATATATAAATTTTAAATATAAATTTTATATATATATAAAAAATATATATATATAAAATATATATATAATATAAATATTATAAATATATAAATATTATATATATTATATATAGGGAGATATTATATAGAGATTTAGGACATGGAGCAAACTGGACTTGCCAAGTGATGGACTCAGTGGACGAGAGTAGAGACAAGGTCCAGCAGAAGTCCTGGGCTTGTGACGATGGTGACATTAGTGAAGATAAAACATGCTATAAGAGGAGCAAAGTTTGGTAGAAGATATATTTGGCTTTCAAAAAAGAGATGTTTGAATTTAATCTTAAAAAAAATGGTACCGATGAACCTATTTACAGGGAAAGAATAGAGGTGCAGACGCAGAAAACAGACTTGTGAACATGGAGGGGCGAGGAGAGGAAGGGACAGATCGAGAGAGTGCCACTGACGTATACACTACCACGTATAAAATAGACAGCTGGCGGGAAGCTGCTACACAGCACAGTGAGCTCAGCTGGGTGCTCTGTGATGCCCTAGAGGGGTGGAATAGGGGCTGGTCACGCTATCGTACAGCAGAAACTAACAACACTGTAAAGCAATTATATTCCAATAAAAAAAAGATATTTGACTTGTCATGAGCATTAGGAATATGAAACTGGCTTATTGTAGCAGTATGAGATTTAGATAAATATTTGGGAGACTAAGGTTATAAAGCTATGAAATGATTCATTTACATGTAAAAATACAGTGTAGAGAAGAGGGTAGATAATTGATTTCTATGAAACACTTGCAAGTCCTGTTTGCTCCACTTCCTAAATCTCTATTATCACCCCTTTCTCCCTCTCACTAGGTCACTCAGCAAACTTGTCGGTTCATAAATCCTCTTTCTCTTATGAACCCTTAAATGTTGATGTCTCTATGGGAAATACAGAGAGGAAAAAGACATGTAAATAACACTGCAGTGATCAAAAAGCAGCCCATGAAACAAAACAATAACCTATTTTCCTCAACAATTAAATGCAATCCTTAATTTAAAAAAAATTGAAACAGAAGAGTGAACCCACACATTGAGACTTAATTGTTATATCAACTAATTGTAAAATATATATCTTAGTAGGATCATGACTCAAATAAACAAATTATAAAATAAATAAACATATATGTATATATATGAACATTTGAGTATACAAAACAGGCAAGAGAATCTGTATGCTGATTAGATCCTGAACTCTATTAAGAAGATATTGTTAACGTTTTAGATGTGAAAATATTGAGTCCTTATTATTATTTTTAGAGAGCTTATTTAACTTAATGCACAGAACATCATGAGAAACGCTGGGCTGGAGGAAGCACAAACTGGAATCAAGACTGTTGGGAGAAATATCAATAACCTCAGATATGCAGATGACACCACCCTTATGGCAGAAAGTGAAGAACTAAAAAGCCTCTTGATGAAAGTGAAAGAGGAGAGTGAAAAAGTTGGCTTAAAGCTCAACATTCAGAAAACGAAGATCATGGCATTTGATCCCATCACTTCATGGCAAATAGATGGGGAAACAGTGGAAACAATGGCTGACTTTGTTTTTCTGGGCTCCAAAATCACTGCAGATGGTGATTGCAGCCATGAAATTAAAAGATGCTTACTCCTTGGGAGAAAAGTTATGACCAATCTAGACAGCATATTAAAAAACAGAGACATTACTTTGCCAACAAAGGCCCATCTAGTCAAGGCTATGGTTTTTCCAGTGGTCATGTATGGATGTGAGAGTTGGACTATAAAGAAAGCTGAGCACCGAAGAATTGATGGTTTTGAACTGTGGTGTTGGATAAGACTCATCAGAGTCCCTTGGACTGCAAGGAGATCCAACCAGTCCATTTTAAAGGAGATCTGTCCTGGGTGTTCATCGAAAGGGCTGATGTTGAAGCTGAAACTCCAATACTTTAGCCACCTAATGGCGAAGAGCTGACTCATTTGAAAAGACCCTGATGCTGGGAAAGATTGAGGGCAGGAGGAGAAGGGGATGACAGAGGATGAGATGGTTGGATGGCATCACCGACTCAATGGACATGGTTGGGTGAACTCCAGAAGTTGGTGATGGACAGGGAGGCCTGGCATGCTGCAGTTCATAGGGTCGCAAAGATTTGGGCACGACTGCGTGACTGAACTGAACTGAACTGATTGATATATTTCTTAATAAAATGATAAAATGTTGAAGATTTGTTTCAAAACACTCCAGGCAGAGGGAAATGGGATTAGGGTATCAGAGAAAGACGGTTTATAAATAGACAATTTTCCTGAGTCATCTAGTGTTAAGATCAGTATTTGACCAAAGCTAACGCGCTATCACCAGAGAAGGCAATGGCACCCTACTCCAGTACTCTTGCCTGGAAAATCCCATGGACGGAGGAGCCTGATGGGCTGCAGTACATGGGGTCGCTAAGAGTCGGACACGACTGAACGACTTCACTTTCACTTTTCACTTTCATGCATTGGAGAAGGAAATGGCAACCCACTCCAGTGTTCTTGCCTGGAGAATCCCAGGGACTGGTGAGCCTGGTGGGCTGCCGTCTATGGGGTCGCACAGAGTCAGACACGACTGAAGCAAGTTAGCAGCAGCAGCAGCAGCAGCAGCAGCAGCAGCAGCAGCAGCAACGCACTATCACAGAATAGAATTCTGGCATATAAGAATAAATTTGGATTCTTATTTTTAAGGGTAACTGTTATTACTATTTTTTTATTTAAAAATTGAGTAGTCAAATTTGAAAACTTTGACATCCTGGGATAGAAACCATCATTCCTTAGTGCTGTCTCTACCTGGACTTCTTTGGTCAAACATCTGTACATTCCCAATAGTGAATCATTGTTTTCTTTCAGTTGAGGTCAGTGGAGGAGCAAGATATTTGGGGTACCCCATTGTTCTGTAACATGTTTTTCTTTTAATTATATCCTTTATATCCTTTCTTATGTTTGCTCCAAATGTAGTTACTGTTGTGTCCAGATTTTGGAGACCATCCTACTCATGAAACTTGTAGATGACAAAGGTGATATTTTTCTTTTTATTTAGTGTCTCAAGGTATGAAAGGTTTTCCAAATAGGACTTTTCCTTGAAAGACTCATGGCCTAATTCGATTAAATATTTGAATGTTAAATAAAGTTCTTGAAAGTGATTTTATTTTATTAATTTTCATGAATGTTACAAACCAAGAAATTCAACAAAGACTAAAATTATGATATCTTATCTTTATTAGTTTACTTGTATTATTATCAGATCAAATCAGATCAGTCGCTCAGTCGTGTCCGACTCTTTGCGACCCCATGAATCACAGCATGCCAGGCCTCCCTGTCCATCACCAACTCCCGGAGTTCACTCAGACTCATGTCCATCGAGTCAGTGATGCCATCCAACCATCTCATCCTCTGTCGTCCCCTTCTCCTCCTGCCCCCAATCCCTCCCAGCATCAGAGTCTTTTCCAAGGAGTCAACTCTTCGCATGAGGTGGCCAAAGTACTGGAGTTTCAGCTTTAGCATCATTCCTTCCAAAGAAATCCCAGGGCTGATCTCCTTTAGAATGGACTGGTTGGATCTCCTTGCAGTCCAAGGGACTCTCAAGAGTCTTCTCCAACACCACAGTTCAAAAGCATCAATTCTTCGGTGCTCAGCCTTCTTCACAGTCCAACTCTCACATCCATACATGACCACAGGAAAAACCATAGCCTTGACTACATGGACCTTTGTTGGCAAAGTAATGTCTGTGCTTTTGAATATGCTATCTAGGTTGGTCATAACTTTCCTTTCAAGGAGTAAGCGTCTTTTAATTTCATGGCTGCAATCACCATCTGCAGTGATTTTGGAGCCCCAAAAAATAAAGTCTGACACTGTTTCCCCTGTTTCCCCATCTATTTCCCATGAAGTGGTGGGGCCGGATGCCATGATCTTCGTTTTCTGAATGTTGAGCTTGAAGCCAACTTTTTCACTCTCCACTTTCACTTTCATCAAGAGGCTTTTGAGTTCCTCTTCACTTTCTGCCATAAGGGTGGTGTCATCTGCATATCTGAGGTTATTGATATTTCTCCAGGCAATCTTGATTCCAGCTTGTGTTTCTCCCAGTCCAGCGTTTCTCCTGATGTACTCTGCATATAAGTTAAATAAACAGGGTGACAATATACAGCCTTGACGAACTCCTTTTCCTATTTGGAACCAGTCTGTTGTTTCATGTCCAGTTCTAACTGTTGCTTCCTGACCTGCATACAAATTTCTCAAGAGGCAGATCCAGTGGTCTGGTATTCCCATGTCTTTCAGAATTTTCCACAGTTTATTGTGATCCACACGGTCAAAGGCTTTGGCATAGTCAATAAAGCAGAAATAGATGCTTTTCTGGAACTCTCTTGCTTTTTCCATGATCCAGGGGATGTTGGCAATTTGATCTCTGGTTCCTCTGCCTTTTCTAAAACCAGCTTGAACATCAGGACGTTCACGGTTCACATATCGCTGAAGCCTGGCTTGGAGAATTTTGAGCATTACTTTACTAGTGTGTGAGATGAGTGCAATTGTGCAGTAGTTTGAGCATTCTTTGGCATTGCCTTTCTTTGGGATTGGAATGAAAACTGACTTTTTCCAGTCCTGTGGCCACTGCTGAGTTTTCCAAATTTGCTGGCATATTGAGTGCAGCACTTTCACAGCATCATCTTTCAGGATTTGGAATAGCTCAACTGGAATTCCTTGTGTTGTATTATTACATGTTTACTTGTACTTAGAACTTTGTAAACATTTTTGATTCAAAGTATGTCATATTCTTGTTTAAAGTTACTTAGGTAGCATTCTGTCTACAAATGTTTATATTAACTGATGTATTTATTTCCTTATTGAACTATTTGAAAGGTTTTAATAATTGTTTTTGTACATGAAATAGTTTTCACAGTTTTCACAAATTATTCTAGCACTTTACTCTTAGTGATATTTATTTTTCAAGGTACTGATACTGTTTCTAGATACACAACACTTAAGGTTTTCACTGCAAGTTACATCTAGAATATTTACTCATATTTTTTAAATTTATTTTTTGTTGAAGGATAATTGCTTTACAGAATTTTGTTGTTTTCTGTCATACTTCAACATGAATCAACCATAGGTCTACATATGTCCCCTCCCTTTTGAACCTACCTCCCATCTCCCGCCCCATCCCACCGTTCTAGATTGATACAGAGCCCTTGTTTGAGTTTCCTGAGCCATATAGCAAATTCCTATTGGCTAGCTATTTTACATATGGTAATGTAAGTTTCCATGTTACTCTTTCCGTACATCTCAACTTCTCCCCTCTCCCCATGTCCATAAGCCTGTTCTCTATTTTTGTTTCTCCACTGATGCCCTGTAAATAAATTCTTCGGTACCATTTTTCTAGATTCTGTATATATATATGTGTTAGAATATGATATTTATTTTTCTCTTTCTGACTCACTTCACTCTGTATAATAGGTTCTAGGTTCATCCACATCATCAGAGCTGATTCAAATGCATTCCTTTTTATGGCTGAGTAATATTCTTGGACTGTGAAGAAGGCTGAGCACCGAAGAATTGATGCTTTTGAACTGTGGTGTTGGAGAAGACTCTTGAGAGTCCCTTGGACTGCAAGGAGATCCAACCAGTCCATTCTAAAGGAGATCAGCCCTGGGATTTCTTTGGAAGGAATGATGCTAAAGCTGAAACTCCAGTACTTTGGCCACCTCATGCGAAGAGTTGACTCATTGGAAAAGACTCTGATGCTGGGAGGGATTGAGGGCAGGAGGAGAAGGGGATGACAGAGGATGAGATGGCTGGATGGCATCACTGACTCGATGGACATGAGTCTGAGTGAACTCCGGGAGTTGGTGTTGGACAGGGAGGCCTGGCGTGCTGTGATTCATGGGGTCACAAAGGTCAGACACGACTGAGCGCCTGATCTGATCTGAATATTCCATTGTGTATATGTACCACAAAGTTATCCATTTATCTGTTGATGGACATCTAGGTTGCTTCCATGTTCTAGCTATTGTAAATAGTGCTGCCATGAACAATGGGATACATGTGTCCTTTTCAATTTTGGTTTCCTCAGGGTATATGCCTAGGAGTGGGATTGCTGGGTCTTATGGTAGTGTTATTCCTAGCTTTCTAAGGAATCTCCATACTGTCTTCCATAGTGGCTGTATCAATTTACATTCCCACCAACAGTGCAAGAGTGTTCCCTTTTCTCCACACCCTCTCCAGCATTTATTGTTTGTAGACTTTTTGATGATGGCCATTCTGACTGGTGTGAGGTGATATCTCATTATAGTTTTGATTTGCATTTCTGTAATAATGAGTGATGTTGGGCATCTTTTCATGTGTTCATTAGCCATTTGTATGTCTTCTTTGGAGAAATGCCTGTTTACGTCTTTTTCCCATCCTTTGACTGGGCTGTTTGTTTCTCTGGCGTTGACTTGTGTGAGCTCCATGTACGTTTTGGAAACTAATCCTTCGTCAGTTGTTTCATTTGCTATTATTTTCTCCCATCCTGAGGGTTGTCTTTTCATCTTGCTTATAGTTTCCTTTGCTGTGCAAAAGCTTTTAAGTTTAATCAGGTCCCACTTGTTTACTTTTGTTTTTATTTCCATTACTCTAGGAGGTGGGTCATAGAGGATCTTGCTTTAATTTATGTTGTTGTGTGTTCTGCCTATGTTTTCCTCCAAGAGTTTTATAGTTTCTGGTCTTATATTCAGGTCTTTAATCCATTTTGAGTTTATCTTTGTGTCTGGTGTTAGAAAGTGTTCTAATTTCACTCTTTTACATGTAGCTGTCCAGCTTTCACAGCACCGTTTATTGAAGAGGTTGTCTTTGCCCCATTGTATATTCTTGCCTCCTTTGTCAAAAATAAGGTACCCATAGGTGGATGGGTTTATTTCTGGGCTTTCTATCTTGTTCCATTGGTCTATAGTTCTGTTTTTGTGCCAGTACCATACTGTCTTGATGACTGTAGCTTTGTAGTATAATCTGAAGTCAGGAAGGTTGATTCCTCCTGCTCTACTTTTCTTTCTCAAGACTGCTTTGGCTATTCAGGGTCTTTTGTTTTTCCATTTGAATTGTGAACTTTTTTGTTCTAGTTCTGTGAAAAATGCCATTGGTAATTTGATATGGATCACATTAAATCTGTAGATTGGTTTTGCTAGTATAGTCATTTTCACAATATTGGTTCTTCCTACCCAGGAACATGGAATATCTCTTCATCTGTTTAGGTTGTCTTTGATTTCTTTCATTAGTGTCTCATAATTTTCTGTGTAGAGTTCTTTTGTCTCCTTAGGTAAGTTTATTCCTAGATATTTAATTCTCTTTGTTGCAATAGTGAATGGGATTGATTCCTTAATTTCTCTTTCTGATTTTTCATTGTTAGTATATAGAAATGCAAGTGATTTCTGTGTATTAATTTTGTATCCTAAAAGTTTGCTAAATTCACTAATTAGCTCTAGAAATTTTCTGATATTATCTTTAGGGTTTTCTATGTACAGTATCATGTCATCTGCAAACAGTGAGAGCTTTACTTCTTCTTTCCCGATATGGATTCCTATTTCTTTTTCTTCTCTGATTGCTGTAGCTAGGACTTTCAAAACTATGTTGAATAATAGTGGTGAAAGTGGACACCCTTGTATTGTTCCTGATCTTAGGGGAATGCTTTCAGTTTTTCACCATTAAGAATGTTTGCTGTAGGCTTATCATAGGTAGCCTTTACTATGTTGAGGTAGGTTCCTTCTATGCCCATTTTTTGAAGAGTTTTAATCATAAATGGGTGCTGAGTTTTCTCAAAGGCTTTCTCCACGTCTATTGAGATGATCATATGGTTTTTATCTTTCAGTTTGTTAATACGGTGTATCACACTGATTGATTTGCATATATTGAAGTATCCTTGCATTCCTGGAATAAACCCAACTTGATCATGGTGTATGAGCTTTTTGATGTGTTGCTGAACTCTGTTTGCTAAAATTTTGTTGAGAATTTTTGCCTCTATGTTCATCAGTGATATTGGCCTTTAGTTTTCTTTTTCTGTATGTTGTCTTTGTCTGGTTTTGGTGTCAGGATGATGGTGGCTTCATAGAATGAGTTTGGAAGTGTTCCTTCCTCTGCAATTTTTTGAAAGAGTTTCAGAAGGATAGGCATTATCTCTTCTCTAAATGTTTGATAGAATTCTCCTGTGAAGGCATCTGGTCCTGAGCTTTTGTTTTTTGGGAGATTTTTGATCACAGCTTCAATTTCAGTGCTTGTAATTGGGTTGTTCATAATTTCTACTTCTTCCTGGTTCAGTCTTGGAACATTGAACTTTTCTAAGAATCTGTCCATTTGTTCCAGGTTATCCATTTTTTGCCATATAGTTATTCATAATAGTCTCTTATAATCCTTTGTATTTCTGCATTGTCTGTTGTAACCTCTCCTTTTTCATTTCTAATTTTGTTGATTTGATTCTTCTTTTTTTCTGGATGAGTCTAGCTAAAGGCTTGCCAGTTTTGTTTATCTTCCCAAAGAACCAGCTTTTAGTTTTATTAATCTTTACTGTTGTTTCTTTCATTTCTTTTTCATTTATTTCTGCTCAGATCTTTATGATTTCTTCTATTAATTTTTTTTTGGGTTGTTGTTCTGTTTCCAGTTGTTTTATGTGTAAAGTTAGGTTCTCTATTCGATGTTTTTCTTGTATCTTGAGGTAGGATTGTATTGCTATAAACTTCCTTCTTAGAACTGCTTTTGTTGTATCCCAAAGGTTTTGAGTTGTCGTGTTTTCATTGTCATTTGTTTCTAGAAATTTTTTGTTTTCCCTTTTGATTTCTTCAGTAACCTGTTGGTTATTTGGAAATGTATTGTTTAATCTCCATATGTTTGTGTTTCTTACAGTTTATTTTCTTGTAATTGATATATAATCTCATAGGTTTGTGGTCAGAGAAGATACTTGATATGATTTCAATTTTCTTAAATTTACTGAGATTTGATCTCTGACCCAAGATGTGGTCTATCCTGGAGAATGTTCCATGTGCACTTGAGAAGAAGGTGTATTCTTCTGCATTTGGATGGAATGTCCTGAGGACATCAATGAGATCCATCTCATCTAATGTATCATTTAAGACTTGTGTTTCCTTATTAATTTTCTGTTTTGATAATCTGTCCTTTGGTGTGAGTGGGGTGTTAAAGTCTCCTACTATTATTGTGTTCCTGTCAATTTCTCCTTTTATGTCTGTTAGTGTTTGTCTTATGTATCGAGATGCTCCTATGTTGGGTGCATAGATATTTATGATTGTTATGTCTTCCTCTTGGATTGATCCCTTGATCATTATGTAGTGTCCTTCCTTATCTCTTGTAATCTTCTTTATTTTAAGGTCTATTTCGTCTGATATGAGGATTGCTACTCCAACATTCTTTTGCTTCCCATTTGCATGGAATATATTTTTCCATCCTCTCACTTTCAGTCTATATGTGTCTTTAGGTCTGAAGTGGGTTTCTTGTAGATAGCGTATATATGGGTCTTGCTTTTGTATCCATTCAGGCAGTCTCTGTCTTTTGGTTGGAGCATTTAATCCATTTATATTTAAAGTAATTATTGATATACGTGTTCCTATTGCCATTTTCTTAATTGTTTGGGGCTGCTTTTGTAGATCTGTCTTCTTTTCTTGTATTTCTTGACTGTATCAGTTCAGTTCAGTCACTCAGTTGTGTCCGACTCTTTGCGACCCCATGAACCGCAGCACACCAGGCCTCCCTGTCCATCACCAACTCCCAGAGTCCACCCAAACCCATGTCCATTGAGTCAGTGATGCCATCCAACCATCTCATCGTCCCTTTAAAGTTTGTTGTAAAGTTGGTTTGGTGGCACTGAATTCTCTTAACTTTTGCTTGTCTGAAAAGCTTTTTTTTCAATTTTGAATGAGATCCTTGCCAGGGACAGTAATCTTGGTTGTAGATTTTTCCCTTTCAATACTTTAAATATATCCTGCCATTCCCTTCTGGCCTGCAGAGTTTCTGCTGAAAGATCAGTTGTTAAGCATATGGGGTTTCCCATGTATGTTACTTGTTGCTTCTGTCTTGCTGACTTTAATATCCTTTCTTTGTGTTTAGTCTTTGTTAGTTTGATTAGTATGTTTCTCTTTGGGTTTATTCTGTATGGGACTCTTTGTGCTTCTTGGACTTGATTGACTATTTCCTTTTCCATGTTGGGGAAATTTTAAACTATAATCTCTTCAAAATTTTTCTCATACCCTTTCTTTTTCTCTTCTTCTTCTGGGACCCCTATAATTTGAATGTTGGTACATTTGATATTGTCCCAGAGGTCTCTGAGACTATCCTCAGTTCTTTTCATATTTTTACTTTATTCTGCTCTTCAGAAGTTATTTCCACCATTTTATCTTCCAGCTTACTGTTTTGTTCTTCTGTTTCAGATATTCTGCTATTGATTTCTTCTGGAGTATTTTTAATTTCAGTAATTGTGTTGTTTGTCTCTGTATGTTTATTCTTTAATTCTTCTAGGTCTTTGTTAATTGATTCTTGCATTTTCTCCATTTTGTTTTCAAGGTTTTTGATCATCTTTACTATCACTAATCTGAATTATTTTTCAGGTACTTTGCCTATTTCCTTTTCATTTATTTGACTTCTGTTTCTAGTTTGTTCCTTCATTTGTGTAGTATTTCTCTGCCTTTTCATGATTTTTTTTTTAAGTTATGATGTTTGAGATCTCCTTTTCCCAGGCTTCAAGGTTGAATTCTTTCTTCCTTTTGGTTTCTGCCCTCCTAAGATTGGCCCAGTGGTTTCTGTAAGCTTCGTATAGGGTGAGATTTGTACAGAGTTTTTGTTTGTTTGATTTTCCTCTGATGGGCAAAGATGAGTGGGATGGTTATGCTGTCTGCTGATGATTGGGTGTATATTTGTTTTGGTTTGTTGTTTAGATGAGGCATCGTGCACAGGGTGCTCCTGGTGGTTGGGTGATGTCCGGTCTTATATTCAAGTGTTTCCTTTGTGTGAGTTCTCACTATTTGATACTCCCTAGAGTTAGTTCTCTGGTAGTCTAGGGTCTTGAAGTCAGTGCTCCCACTCCAAAGGCTCAGGGCTTGATCTCTGACAGGATTGCTGATTACAGAAACCCTCAGATTCTAGGCAGTTAAGAAGTTTCTTATCAGGAATACCAGATTGTAATTCATGAACATATCCTTGTGAAGACAGGGTTCATTCATGTTTGCTGTTTTTCAGGTCTCCTTCATTGAGGGATGGTGATAAAACTGAGAAGGACCCTATGAGGGCCCACCTGGGCACAAATCCTTTCCAGGTCTCCAGTTTCTACTTTGTCACATCTAGAATATTTATTCATATTTGAGATGAATATTTTGATACTAACTATAAATCTGGGTAATGAGACTCATCATGGTGAACATTTCATAGTGTATAAAAATATCAAATCATTTTTGTTGCACACCATTATTTAGTTGTACACTTTAAAGTAATGTTATAAGCCAATTATACCTTAAAACACAGCAAAAGCAAAAGAAAGCCCCATAATTCTTTTTCTGTATTGGTATACAGTCCGATGTAATGGAACCTGGGCGGTCATATGATTATTGGTATACACAAGTTCAAGGATTCCAGAAATAACAATGAAGTTGCATTCAGTTATTTGGTCTTTCAGAGCTGAAGCTGAATATCAGCTGAATACTGAGGTGGAAGGACATTGAAAGACAATATTCAGATAAGCAGGAGAGACCAGGCAAGAATAACTAATTCAAAAAATATTTATTTAGAGTCTATTATAGGCCAAGCAGTATTATACACTCTTGGGATACATTAGTGAAAACACTGTTTGTATGGAGCATATACATACTCATATTATGGAATCAAGGAAACTGAGGGAAGAATTTCAAAGACCAACAATTTGTCTAGGTCAGTTAAAAAAGAAACGGAGAAATGTCCATAGGGTTCAGCAGTTCAAGAGTTAAGCTGGTAGCCTTGGTAAGAAGTGTTCTAGAGGAATTGTTGGCTTAGAGGCTAATAGTGAATGAGAGGTAGAGACTATTGCTTAGGATTTCTTTAGAAGTTCAGCTGTCAAAGAAAGAGAAAGAATAGTAGCTGGAGGATGGGCTAAGTGGAGGAAAGGATTTTTCTTTCTTTTTTGTCATTATTATTATTTTTTACAAAAGTTTATTCTTAAATGTACAATAGGTTCCAGAACAACACTTCATTCTAGCTGTAGGTGACAACAGATACTATGGCAGGGAATCCTGTTAAACAGGGATGAAATTAAGGGGCAAGGAACCGCTTACTTTTTGCCAGATTTCTTTCTTCCTTTTTTTTAAATTTTGGCTTCCCTGGTGGCTCAGTGGTAAAGAACCTGCCTGCAATGCAGGAGCTGCAGGAGACATCAGTTTGATCCCTGGCTCGGGAAGATACCTGGAGGAGGGCATGGCAACCCACCCCAGTATTCTTGCCTGGAGAATCCTGTGGATAGAGCCTGACAGGCTACAGTTCATGGGATCACAAAGAGTTGGACATGACTGAAGTGACTTAACACGCACATACATAGCCACTTATGGAATAGGAAATGGCAACCCGTTCTTGTAATCTTGCCTGGAAAATTCTACGGACAGAGGAGCCTAGCGGGCTAGAGTCCATGAGGTCACAAAGAGTTGGACATGACTGAGTTACTGAGGACACAGCACGTAGCCAAGTAACAATTTTGTGAGTTTCATTTAAGCTAGGGGAGGCTTGTGCACATTAGGCTGATGGTAAACAGGAGTGTCAACATCTGGAAGAATAAGAACAGTTAGTAAGATGTCAGTGGTCAGGGGTGAAGCAAGATAGAGATGGAGAGTTTTTTGAACACACTAGAGCTGATGGGAAGGAGAACTCCTTAGACTCTAGAGAAATGGCCTTTGCAATATGCTGTCCCTTCCCACTGATGGAAACAGTGACACACAGCACTTCCTTTCAAGGGCCATGGCAGGAGGCGTCCTGCAGCTCCTGGGTCCTCATTAGTGTGCCCAACCTGCTTAAACACAGGGCTTCCTCCCAAACCACAGAAAAGACAACTAGAAGTGGTGGGGCAACTTCTCAAACCTGAAGCCACCAAGAAGAAGCTGAGGCCATAGGAATGAGGAAATGGCAGGATCCCTCCTGCCTCGTTCTGGTTTTAAGAAAATCAGGAGTTTCACATAGGAACTCGAAGTGACATGCTCAGGGTGGTAGGATAAGTAGATTGTTCTCTGTTCCAGTGTACCTGAGCTAGGGAGACAATGGAGACGAAACCCTCTGTTTGTCAAGGCTCATTCCCAGGGCCAGGGAATGGACAGCAACCCCAAGAGGGACATTTTTTTTCCCGCTAATTTACACAGACTCCGTATGAGTAACAGCAGCCCTGGAAAAATTCAAAAAGATACTTCTAATCAAAGCTCTACCAATGGCTCAGATGAGGGGTTCCTTATCTTTAAGATGTGTAATTCCACACTCTCATATATTTGGAGTATACCTAGAAACATGATTCTGTTTCCTGAGTCCAGTAAGAACTTCTTTAGTGAGTATTTTTTAAAGCAATGTCTCTGATAACCAAGAAAGAATCCACATTTGAGTGACACAAGAGTCAATGGGAATATGAAAGAAACAGATGGGAAAAACCTCCCATCTCACTAGAAAACAAAGAAAGTAGAATAGAGAAGCCTTGAGGCAACATTTTAAACCCATAAAAAAGGAATGACTATGTCTGTGTGGGGAAGTTGGTGACGAAACTTGCATTCACAGGACAGCTGACATCATTTGAGGACAGACCATTTGGAAAACAACATGGCAACATGTATTGAGAGCTTTAAAGTTGTTTCTATTCTTTTCTTTCCCACATGGTTATCCCATACCTGAAAATTTATCCCATGGAATTAATCAGGAAAAAAATGCTGCCTGAAGTTGTTCATTGCAATATTATTTGTAGTGTCGGATAAACAATAGGAGATCAAGAAATAATCATGTATTGATCTAGCAGTAAATGAATATATATGTTTCTGCTACAGGAACATTCTATATATGGATAACTCTATGATAAAGGGATATTTTCAGAAATCATACGTGCAAAATATGTACCATCATTTTATACCAGAAAGCTTATACAAATGATACAGGGGTTTCTTTTGTATTCACTAGTTATCTTATGCAAATTTTTATTTATTTTTTTTTTTGGCTGTGCTAGGTCTTCATTGGTGCATGGGCTTTTCTCTAGTCATGGAAAAGGGGGGCTACTCTCTAACTGTGATGCGAGGGTTTCTCATTGCAGTGACTTCCTTTGTTGCAGAGCGCAGGCTGAGGGTGTGTGGGCTTCAGTAGTCGCTGCACATGGGTTCAGTGTTTGTGGCTCCCAAGGTCTAGAGCAGAGGCTCAGTAGTTGTGGCACACTGGGCTTAGTTGCTCATTGGCATGTGGGGTCTTCCCGGATCAGGGATAGAACCCCTGTCTCCTGATTTGACAGGCAGATTCTTTACCACTGAGCCACCAGGGAAGCCCTTGCAAAATTTTTACAAGGAAAATAATCTGGACATTGTTCAGTACTTAATGTAGAGGAATAGTTTGGTAACTTAGGTGTACATCTGAATCACTGGAAGGACCCCACACTCAGGGATTTTGATTATGGTCTGGAGGAGGGCCCAAGAAAATCTGCATTTCAAGTACGTTTCTAGGAGAGGTTGCTGCTGCTGGTCCCAGGGCCTCACTTGGGAAAACCTCTGGTTTTTGAGTCACTAGCTTTTGCCCAGGGAATCATAATGATAATTAGGAATCTGGAGTAGGAAACAAAAAACAGATATAAATTCCTAGAAGTTATGCATTGTGTGTTACTCGTCTATATGTCCCCCACCCCTAGCCTCATGTGACATCTAGGTAAATGCTTGTTAAACTGAGTTGACTCACAGCCAGGGATTTCACCAGGCAGTGCAGATCTTCACTTGCCAATTTCTCACCCTCCACAGCAAATAGGACTGACAGAACCACCCACCCGGTCATCGTAGCCTTTATGTTGAAGCCAGCAGGTTGGCACAGGTTTTCTGATATGACCTCTGTAATATTCAACCTGCTACCGAATCTGGACGATGGGGCAGGTGGTGAGGTCAGCTCTTGCTGTTTCCTATGCCTCTTAGATCCTAGACCCTTAGCAATGGAAACTGAAAAATTGACCCCCTGGCCTGGGATGAACTCCATCCATTTTTAGCCACAAGGAACAGTAAAAAAAAGTCCTGATAAAGTCAGCTGTCTTGAGTCTATTGAATTGATGCACTATAATTTAAAAAACCCTCCAATTAATATCTCTAGTCCAGCTTCTTTGTGTTTTCACCAACTGTGGAAATACTAGTCACAAGTTTCCAAATTGCTCTGCAAAAGGATTTTGTCGTGATTTTTAAATTTTACTTCCAATAATAAGGTTTCTTCACAGTTTGGCTGATATTGGATGTTGTTAATCTTTTAAATTCTTTCTATCTGAGGGAAATAATTCTATTTTTATTGTTTTATGTTTCATTGTGTGACACCTGGTGCGGTTGAGTAAATTTATATGTTTGTTCTTTGTTTTACTTCTCATGTGACTGCTTATTCTAATCTTTTTCTTGTGTTCAAACGACTTGTCTGTCTTTTCCTTACTTATTTGTGATTGCTTTTTCTGAATTGTGAGGAGTAGTTCATTGTTGGTCATGTGATCTCCAGTCTTCTGAATGTCTTTTAACATTTTTATGCTATTGGTATTATACATGTTTAAATTTTTTATACCATTATTTTTGGCCTCTGGGGTTTTCTCTTATAATATTATAAAAAAGATCCTTTCTTGTTTTTAAACTTAAATTTTATTTTTCATAAAATCTACCTGAAATTTGTTTTTAGCATGGCAAGAGGTAGGAATCTAATGAATATCCATTTTTTTTCACAATATCATGACTATATTTACCCCATTGATCTCAAATGCTGCCTTTATAATATTTTAAATTCCCACATACACAACATTTTTAAACATTTTAGTTCAGTGAGGCATCTCTCTATTCATTAGCTAATACTAACTTATCTTAGCTTTTTAGTTTATCCCTCATTGTTATTTTAAAAATGTCTTGGCTTCTCTCATTCATTTTCCTTTACATAAAATTTGGAATCAGTTTGTCAAGTTCCAGAAAAGTTTTTGTTGGAATTTTAATTAACTTTAAAAACTATGTATTTGCATTTAAATCAATGGTGTATTTCCATTTATTTATACTTTTTTTCATCTTATTCATACAATTCTTAAATGTTTCTTGTTAGGCTTTTTGTGTGCTTCTGTTATGAATAGTGCCCTTTTTCTTTTAACTTTCTAAACTGATTATTACAGATGATTAGAGATTCTGATGAATTTTGTGTGTTGATCTTGTGCTAGCCATATCTATTTTCATATGAGTTCTGGCCATTTAGTTTATCCCCTTGGGTTTTATGTAGACAATCATATTATCTGCAAATAATGATTATATGTTTTGTCCTTTCCCATATATATGTTTCTTTAAAAATTTCTCCTATCTTGTTTAACTCATTAATAGTGCTAATGAAATATTTAATAATTACAGTGATTAATATTCTGCTGTATTCAATTTTCAGATACTTTCTTTGTAACAGTTCATAAGTGAAATTTGCCTATAAATTATTAACCACATATTGGTTGATCCAAGACCCCCTTTGCAATTGTGTTTATTTGATCTGAGTTGAGGTTTATGTGATCTGTTCTACTCTTTATAGTGTTTTATCCTGTGTTCTATTTTCAAAGAATTACAATTTCTCTATTCACTGATGAGTTATCCCAGTGCTCATCAGGCTTATCCTTGTTATATTAAAAAAGAATTGGTGGAAGGATCAATAGTCATCAAGATGGGACAAGAGAGGTCTTAAGAAGCCAAGTACCAGTTAAAATAATGAGACAGGAAATAGAGGACAATGAATGGCAAAAAGAGAGACAAAGAACAGATGTGCTGAGAAAAGCAGGGAAGTCCCAAGAAATAAACCTTGGTTTATTAGACCTTGGTTCCTAACGGTTTTCAGTTCTGCTTCTTATGAGGCACCAGGTTGTGCTGTGGAGTTTCCTGTTCTTGGGTTTCTATGAGATCCCCATGTATTCTCATGATACCCACCATTTATAGGCATTAGGTATACGATTCTTGCAATCAAAAGACCTGGCCCAGACCACTGACCATGTGGGAAGTCTGCCTGTAGGCAGGCAGTAGAACCTTTAAAACTCTTTCACCCTGAAGAGTTGCTCCTAATTTGCCCACCTTGTAGGAAATATGTAGGGTTGGAGAATAAATTTCTTGGTGCAGGCTGAGACTGTCTAGACCTTAAGGATTATGGTTTACTGCCTGGGCTGAGACCTGTCCAAAGTCCTACCCACAAGGCCTATTGTTGTTCAGTTGCCCAGTCGTGTCCCACTCTTTGTGACCCCATGGAGTGCAGCACGCCCACAAGTCCTAGTGGTCTTTTATTCTCTTAAGGAGGTAGCATCTAATGTTTTCATGTCATGAATGCACTTACAGATGAAACTGGGCAGACTGGGCACCCACCTTCAGCCCAGAACTGTTCATTGTGACAGTGCCACTCAGTTCTTTGGTAGGCACAGAACAAAAAGAACAAAAGGTGATAATTTTATGGAGTGGGCATATGTGCTGTGCTTAGTTGCTCAGTTGTGTTCAACTCTTTGTGAACCTATGGACTGACGGTAGCCTGCCTGGCCCCTCTGTCCATGGGAATTCTCCAGGCAAGAATACTGGAGTGAGTTGCCATGCCCTCCTCCAGGGGATCTTCCCAACCCAGGGATCGAACCCAGGTCTCCCGCATTGCAGTCAGATTCTTTACCATCTGAACCACCAGGGAAGCACATGAATACTGGAGTGGGTTGCCTATCCCTTCTTCAGGGGATCTTCCTAATCCAGGAATTGAACCAGGGTCTCCTGCATTGCAGGTGGATTCTTTTTCAGCAAAATTAGCGGGGAATCCCATGGGCATATTCATTCAGTTCAGTTCAGACACTCAGTCGTGTCTGACTCTTTGCAACCCCATGAACCACAGCACGCCAGGCTTTCCTGTCCATCACCAACTCCCAGAGCTTGCTCAAACTCACGTCCATTGAGCTGCTGATGCCATCCAACCATCTCATCCTCTGTCGTCCCCTTCTGCCCTCAATCTTTCCCAGCATCAGGGTCTTTTCCATTGAGTTGGCTTTTCACATCAGGTGGCCAAAGTATTGGAGCTTTCAGCTTCAGCATCAGTCCTTCCAATGAATATTCAGGACTGATTTCCTTTAGGATGGACTGATTGGATCTCCTTGCAGTCCAAGGGACTCTCAAGAGTCTTCTCCAACACCACAGTTCAAAAGCATCAATTCTTCGGTGCTCAGCTTTCTTTATGGTCCAACTTTCACATCCATACATGACCACTGGAAAAACCATAGCTTTGACTAGACAGACCTTTGTTGTTAAAGTAATGTCTCTACTTTTGAATATGCTGTCTAGGTTTGTTGTAGCTTTTCTTCCAAGGAGCAAGCATCTTTTAATTTCATGGCAGCAGTCACAATTTTCAGTGATTTTGGAGCCCAAGAAAATAAAGTCTGTTACTGTTTCTGTCATTTCTCCTTCTATTTCCCATGAAGTGATGGGACTGGATGCCATGATCTTAATTTTTTGAATGTGAGTTTTAAGCCAGATTTTCACTCTCCTCTTTCACTTTCATCAAGAGACTCTTTAGCTCCTCCTCGCTTTCTGCCATAAGGGTGGTGTCATTTGCATATCTGAGGTTATTGATATTTCTCCATGTGATCTTGATTCCAGCTTGTGCTTCACCCAGCCTGGCATTTCACAAGATATACTCTGTGTATAAGCTAAATAAGTAAGGTGACAATATGCCTCCTTGACATACTCCGTTCCCAATTTTGAACCAGTCTCTTGTTCCATGTCTGATTCTAACTGTTGCTTCTTGACCTGCATACATATTTCTCAGGAGGCAGGTAAGGTGGTCTGTTATTCCCATCTCTTTAAGAATTTTCACCAGTTTGTTGTGATCCACATAGTCAAAGGCTTTAATAAGAAGCTAAAAACTCTAATTTTAACTTAGCAGAGAGAAAGAAGGGATGAACATGATAGCAGTCAGCACCAGGAATTTTCTGAACACTCTAGGATTCCTACAGGGCCTGCAGTTATCCCTTGAGGCCCAATTCATGGTGTAGCTTTTCTTGAACTGGAATTCGAAGGGTGGATAGGATTTGGACATGCAGGTGAATGCCATTTTGTGGAGAAAATAGTGTGATTGAAGATGTGGAGAGGGTCCAGTATGCTCTGTATATTTGAAACTAAGGACAACTTTGTTCACCTGGGTGCTAAGGGTACATGAAAGGGGAAGATGCATTTGCACCAGGAGTGTAAGTTGACACTAAATCCTGCAATATGCCCTAAACAGGCACAGCTAGCATTAGTTTTCATTCACAGGAGAGCCATTCATCAGCTGCTCTTAGGGATATTAACTTGGAAGCACTGTGCGACTGGCATGAAGAGAAAGTGGACGTCAGGAGATCCGGTAAAAGACAGTAAGAAAATGATGTAGTTTTAATAACATGAGAATAAGAAGTGAGTGGATGAGAAAAAAAATTAGAGACCAGTGGCTCAAATGCGGCTTGAAAAGAAGCAATCTTGCTCTTGGAAGTTGCCTCTGTTTGTGGTTGGAAGGACGATGGTGCCTTTTAGGAAAGTGGGAGATGCTAGAGCAGGGGGGATTGGGGAAGAGGAGGAAATAATGGGGAGGGAGGGACATTTGTAAATCTCTTTAAGAAGCTTCAGACTCAAGAGAAAAGTTAACATCAAATTTGAACACACCCTGTCTCAGGGAAAGACTCAGAATGATACACTTATGTCATGGCTAAATTAGACTGCTTCGTGTCTGCATGGGGAAAGCCCATGTTTGTAATGTACATTTCACTAAATTCTTCAGTTTGTAATATGTATAAAAATGCCAAAAGAAAAAATTTTTTTAAGAGAGTTAAGCTATCTTATGATCTATAGCCTTAGATTTTTATTTTACTGTGATGATTTTCAAATTACTTAAAAGGTTCTTGTGTATTTATGACTTGAAACATGAAAAATCTAAGGCTTTCTGTCTCAGCACATGATTGTATTTCATTTTTTAAAAAAATCTGTTTTTGATGTGGACCATTTTAAAAATCTTTATTGAATATATTCCAATATTGATTATGTTTTATGTTTTGGTTTGGGGGCTTTGAAGCATGTGGGATTGTAGCTCCCCAACCAGGGATCAAACCCACACCCCCTGCATTGGAGGGCAAAGTCTTAACCACTGGATTGCCGGGAAAGTCCCTGATTGCATTTCTGATAAGACATTCTTTCCACAATGACATTTGAAGGATCTCTGAAGGTGACCAATGGGACAGTAATTTTAAGTGAATTTAGAGTTTTAATTGCAAGTGGGGACTGTGGGGGGGAAAAGAAGCATCAACAAAGGCAATAATTGTTCCCAAGAATTACATCTGCACTGCATTCTCTGTCAAAAACTTCTCGTTAAAAATGTGTTTCTTTAAAAGTAACTCAAAGCAGCTGATGAAACACAAGAGCATGGAAAGTTTCAAATCCCAGTGCAAATTTGGATTCATCAAGGATCATTTGCCAGAGACCTGACTCAATGGCAAAAGGGCTTCTTACCACTTCTCACATCCTTTAATGGGGTTTCATACTTAAGTTCAGATGCCTCCAGTTTTATTTCCAAAGCTTAGTATTTTCCATTTAAACACTTCCTTTTCATAATACTTTTGGTGTCTCTCGAGCATCATTACTGTTTGATTTTCCCCTTTAATCATGACTCTGATGGTTGTGTTTCTATATTTTAAAAGAGTGGATAAAAGAGAGACTAAGCCATAGGCAGCACTCCTAAACAAGAGACGGTCCTGAAAACCATCCTGGGTGCCTGAGCCATAGTCAAAGACCAGGGTCCAAGCATCGGCAGTTACCAAGACTATTCCCAACATCCTGTAGCTTTTTAAAAAGTATTTTAATCTGTTACTTATTCATGTCTATCCCTAATACTTTTCTGAAGAATATATATTTTTTCAATGTGGTATTTTTCTAAAAATTGGAATATAATTGCTTTAAAATCTTGTGTTAGTTTCTGCTGTATAACAAGATGAGTCAGCTATATGTTACACATACATCCCCTCCTTCTTGGGGCAGGTGGGCGGGAGGGTCTTGTAACTTTATGGATATCTCAGAGATCAGGCTTGTCTGAGAGGCCATAGGGGCAAATCTTACAAAAGAATAGGAACTTAGAAAAATATGAGCATCTCCTTGAAGCTTGCTCTGTTGATGAACAGAAGGCAGTAGATGGGCAGAGGGAGAGAAGTAAAGAGGTCAAAACTCAGATTTGGGCTCATTATCTCTAAAAAAGGAAAAGGCTCATTTTTAAATTCAATGAACACCTGTTGTGCACAGGGACATTGCCAAGGGCTGTGGGAATCCCTGTCTCAAGGGGATTGGCAGGCTATTGAGGAGGCAGGGCACAGAAACCACAGTGATTTAATTATCATCTTCTTAGGCAGGGTGATCTCTCTAAATGGAGTCCCTTTTGTTCTTCCCCATCAGAACATCATGATTTCCTTGTTCATGTTTAGAGCACTTTTCTGTGTAATTAGACATTTGTTTGTTTTGCTATATTTGTTTTGCCATTGCTGTATATCTGGTAGCTGACACTGTGCCTGCCACATGGTAGGTGCTCAATCAGTGTTTCTTGAATGAATGAGTGAATAAACAGATGACAAGACTAACTGCAGAAAGCCTCAAATGCTGGTAGAGTGCACTGAACACAGACAGCTAGAGATAAAGCTTGTTGAACAGGGAAGAGTCACGTTACTTACCAGAATTGACTCCAAACTGCAGGTGGGAGTGGGTCCCTGTGGACATCATGGAAACAATAAGGGAATCAGATGAGGATGATGGAGTCATGCTATTTAGACATATATTTTATTAAAATATATACATTTATATGTGTAAAAATATGGAAATTTTAAATATATTAGCAGTTATTATATATCTGAGTTAGAATTTTGATGATGATGGCCACTTCCTCCTCCCTGAAGACCTGCTGAGAACCACTGCTCAGTGGGGCTCAGGGGAGCACTTTCTGTTCTGGCTTGATCCCGATTCCTCTTCTCCCAGCTCCTGCTGACCTCCTTCTGAGTCTGACATTGGTCCTTGACCTATGACTCCTGCTCAGAATCTGTCACTTCCTAGTTTCAGGATCTTTATTACTATTTGCAGATTATTCTCAGTCCCTGAAAATGTGATTGCTCGAATTTCACTTTAAATACAGTCTGTATCAGTTGATATTTATAGAAGTTTTACTTCCTTCTACTATAAGCTGCAAAATCCTCCTGCCAGTTAGAATTCTGTATCTGCATTCTTAGCCTCAGCTCTGACAGTGACAGTATCAACAATAATAATAGCATAGTCTCTATTTACTTAGTTCTTACTGTGTGGTATGAATTGTATTAAGTTCTTTAAGTAACAAATTTAATCTCTGCTATGCAGGAGGGTCCTGAGGAATACATCATATGTTAAACAGAGTGGGATAGCTACTGTAACACACAAAGCCTGATGTTCTGTTCATGTCATTTCCATGCAATTTGACAATCAAGGGTGTCTACTCCACAGTTATTCAGGGATTCAGCCTCCTTCCATATGGAGGTGCCATCTTCCTCTAGGGTGTCAGAATCCTCTCTTAGGTCCCCTGAATCTGGTGGCAATTGATACGAGAAAGGAGAGGATGTGAAGGATTGAATAGAAAAAATTTGACGCCAGGCCTAGAAGTCATATATCACTTTTGCTCAAATTCCATTTGGTGTATCAATTACATGCCCTCATCTAAATGCAAAGGACCTGGGTTATATGCCCAGGAAGAAGAGGAAATGATTTTAGTGATTATCTAGCAATCTCTTCCACACAGAGGTTAAGTGACTTATACAATAAATAAGAGCAGATCAGGGATTCAAATCCATGTCAGTTGAATTCCAAGGCTGAAGACGTCTATGCTTCCTTTTACTCCCTTTACCCATCACTTTACTTGTTTGTTTGTTTTTGTATACTCTGCTCAGCCATACCATAAATGGAAGGTTATAATCTACTCTTTAAAAAAAATTTAAACTTTTTATTTTGTTTTGGGGTACAGCCAATTAACAATGTAGTTGTAGTTTGAGGTGAACAGCAAAGGGACTCCGTCATACATATACATGTATTCATTCTCCCCCAAACTCCCCTCCCATCTAGGCTGCCACATAGCATTGAGCAGAGTTGCATGTGCTGTACAGTAGGTCCTTGTTGGTTATTCATTTTAAATATAGTAGTGTGTACAGGTAACAGTAAATTTGTTCTCTAAGTCTGTGAGTCTCTCTGTTTTATAAGTAAGTTCATTTGTATCATTTCTTCTTAGATTCCAAGTATAAGGGATGTCACACAATGTTCTCCTTCCCTGTCTGACTTACTTCACTCAGTATGACAATCTCTAGATCCATCCATGTTGCTTCAAATGGCATTATCTATTCTTTTTAACGGCCGAGTAATATTCCATTGTATATATATACTTTATCCATTCCTCTGTCAATGGACTGTTAGATTGCTTCCATGTCTTGGCTTATAATCTGCTCTTTTTCAGGAAGACTCATGGCCTAATTAAAGGTTTGGCTGCAAATGTATTATCTGAAGGTACAACGAAATGGATGCTGTGACAAAGTGTGAAACCATAAAAACTCTCTCTCCCTGCCAGTAGTTCAGAGGCACAGTTCCTGCTAAACCAATTCTTGCCAGTTATCATAAGGCCACATTGTATTAAGGACTTTGGACCTTGCCCTGCAGCATGCTTGTGAATTCTTAGCTGGATGCCTTGAAACTGCAAGTATAATACCCATTGCTGTGTGGGAGGGCCTTGCATCCGTGTAATGGGCAAACCTTGATTTACAAGCGTACTTCATTAACTCTCATATACGCTTTTCATATGTTCACAACTCTGAAATCAAAATCTTACAATTGATAATATCTTTGAATCACTATTGGCTGGGTGACAGTGCTGACCTAATTGCTGTGGCCTGTGCATGTTCGAGCTTGCTCATAGGTATTTATATTATTATCCGTTCAGTTGAATTATATACATTATTGGTATTACTCAAGTTGAGTTTAGCTGCTCTTTGAAATGTTTCAGAAAGATCATCCAAAGCTTCGATATGGAAATGAAAAGTTAGTTAACATAAAGGTTAACATAACAGTTAACATAAAGGTTTGGAAATAGAGCAGTGGGGTAAAAATACAGTATTAGTAAATTGAATAGATATTTTCAAGGAGTCACTGTGAAGCAACAACCTCATACAGGGTAACAGAGGGAGATTACTGTGAGTTTATGAAACTCTTGATATATTTTGTTCCTTAGTTGTATAAAAAGGTGCTGCCTGTTAGTACATGCTAAGCAAGAAGGTACCCACATTAGGAACAATGGATAAATGTATATGTATGACTGAGTCCCTTTGCTGTTCGCCTGAAACTGTCACAACATTGTTAACTGGCTATACACCAATATAAAGTAAAAAGTTAAAAAAAAAAAAAGAGAGAGAGAATGCACCCACATTAAACATTTTAGAATGGCTGGCAACATCTTGGAAGAAACCTGGAGCCAGTAGTGGGGGCATTTGTAAGAAATGTTTCGTCATCAACACCAGGAAAAATATGCACATTGACTCGGGAGAGTTAGACTCTGAATGTGAAGATCATTTCATGAATTTCTTAACCAATTTATTTTCTTTTTTTATATATACACTAGCATGATGCATAGTAAAAGTATATGTCCCAACAACTCTAGAGGAGCTTTTTCAGCAAGTATAAAATAAAAATTCTAAGTGATGAGAAAGCACTCTTTCGTAGATTAATTGGCATCTTTCTTTCTTTGTGATACAGAAATTAATGGTACCTTTTACAATTGATGGCTTCTTGGTGTCAGTGAAATAACGACTTTCTCATTCCTTTGGGTATTGGAAATTAAATTTCATTCAGTTTAGCCGTCCCCTCCCCAAGACTACGCTGCATTTCCTGGGGGCTTTCATGTGGTCACCATCTAGATGGGGGCAGTGTATTTACTGAGCATGATTTTCTATCTGTGCTCACAGCCACCAAGCTGTCCACTCTGTCTAGTCATAGTCATCAGGCTGCACAGGTCATTGCTGGGTCCTTTTCATTCTCATCTCAGGGTCCTTTAAGAGCCAGGTGGCTCTTCCTGCTGGTTCAGGAGGGCTTGGGCCACACCTCCTCTTGGCACACAGAAACTCTCTGAGGCTGGAGGGGCCCTGGCTCTGCAGTGGGCTCTCTGAAGCAAGAAGGCTATTCTGCCCTTCATGTCCTGCTGAGTGGTGAGGTTCTGGGGAGACTTTGCTGCTCCTCAGCTTCTCTTAGACATGCAGGAATCCGCCTTCCCTTCAGCATCACTTCACAGTGAGGAAAGTCAGCAGGTGCTTTGCTTACCTGCCCCGTCACGTTATGCATCCCAGCATTTTGCAGCTTCCCCAGCTCTACCTGGGAAAAGCACACAAACACCCTCAAGCCTGTGTAGTCTTCGTGGCCTTTCCTTACCCACTCCTGCACAACTCTGGAAGATGCCGGGGCTGCGGGACCCACTGCTGGGGAACTGCCAGTGTCTCAGCTTCCTAGCTTCCGCTCCAACTGCTCCTTTGTTCTGGTCTGGGCGATGCTTTCCAGTCTTGAGGGCCAACAAGCTTCTCTCACTTCATGCCCTAGACTCTTCCTGCTCCTCAGAGGCTTTGGGCTCTAGTGAACCAAGCCTAGAACAGATGTGTGGTTTTCCCTACTTTCTGAACAAGTATCTCAGAACACACAGCTGACCGAATGGAAGAAAAGTCTAGCATGGAAACATAAGAAAATAGCATCAGTTAACATTTCCAAATATCATCCTAATACTGTGTCCTTTTAGGTTCATTTCTTTTCTTCTTAAAAAATTACTTATTTATTTGGCTGTGCCAGGTCTTAGTGGTGGCACATGGGAGCTTTGATCTTCGTGTTGGCAAGTGGGATATTTCATTTGCGATATGAGGGATCTTATTTCCCCGACCGGGGATCAAACCTGGGCTGTCTGCATTGAGAACGCAGAGTCTTAGCTGCTGCACCAGGGAAGTCCCTTTAGGTTCATTTCTGACCTTGCTGATTTTCTACCCTCCATCTCATTAACTTAGTGCCTGATTTTAATGATGCCTCAGAGATGTTTTCCCTAATCACTTCAGAAACCAAAATGCAGGGATAACTAACTACTCTCCCCTACCTGGTGATCCAATGGTTAAGACTCTGTGCTTCCAATGCAGGGGGCAATGGTTCAATCCCTGGTTGGGGAACGAAGATTCCACATGCTGTGCAGCAGGGTCAAAAATTAAATAAAATAAAATTTGGGCTTCTCTGGTGGCTCAGACAGTAAAGAATCTGCCTGGGTTCAGTCCTTGGGTTGGCAAGATCCCCTGGAGGAAGGCATGGCAACCCACAACAGTGTTTTCGCCTGGAGAATCCCCATGCACAGAATGGCCTGGTGGGACAGAGGAACCCATTGAGGTCACAAAGAGTCGGACATGACTGAACAACCAAGCAAACTCCCACTCCCCCTTTCTTTCCATCATTATAAAGTTGATAATTTTTGTCCCATTATAGTCAGTAACATGCAGATACGTTAGAGAAAAGAAAAAACATCATGTATAACCTCACTATCCTAAGACTCCACTCACAAAATGATGCCATTTTGTTGTTTCTCCTTTAAGTCAGCTTTTACTGCTTATTTTGCTTGTGTAGATTTTTCACGAAGTTTACACCACATCTGACATAAAACTATATACTTGGTTTGTTCCATACTATGGCTATTTTTCCTGATTGTTATAAAGTCTTCAGAAACATTGTTAAATACAGCAGTATTTCCCTGGTATTAAGGATTTAGCTTATTCCCACGGCTCAGAGGTAAAACGTCTGCCTGCAATGTGAGAGACCCTGGGTTGATCCCTGGGTCGGGAAGATCCCCTGGAGAAGGAAATGGCAACCCACTCCAGTATTCCTGCCTGGAGAATCCCATGGATGGAGGAGCCTGGTAGGCTATAGTCCACGGGGTTGCAAAGAGTCGGACACGACTGGGCGACTTTACTTTCACTTTCATTGTTATTATAAATAAATAATAGTACTGTGATAACATCTCTGTGCGTGAAGATTTTCCTATATTTCTGATTATTTTCTTGAGCTAGACTCCCAGAATTGGGATCACTAGAAAGACTACCACTTAAAAAACAAGCTATATTCCTAGACTTCAAGTAAGGTCTCCTCTCTAAATATGGAAAGTCTTTTGCCTGGATAGACTGTGTTACATTGGTCTGTACCTGATGTTTCTGGCGGGAAAAAAAATGATCTGATTCCTACTGATGCAAGAACATTGTACATGTTCCTGAAAGTAAAACTGATGGCACAAAAAATGTAAAGCCCAAAGCTTTGCCTGTTCTTTCCCTGCTTATCAGTCATAGTAACGCTTATCTGAGAGTTGCATCTTGTTATTGGGCTGGAAGTTTTCCACAAGCTGCTGTCTTTCTTTCTCTCCAGTTTCTATGGATCTTGATGGTTTTTCTGGGCCTCATTACAACAGTTTGGCATTTATCCATAGGAGGACATATATTGTATCAACAAGCACAAAGTCTGACTCAAACGCCTACCTCTAAAGTTTTATTATTATTTTTTAAACCAAGCTGTTGATAGGCACCCTGCACTATCAGAACTACAGGATTACACTGAATCTAAAAGTGACTCTACAAGTTCTGTGGAGGATTATTACCTGAAGTTGATACATTCAAAGCATTGTGCCCTCCTAGGAGCTGCTCTCGATGGCTGAGCACTTCTTCCAAGGATGTATTATCAAGATATTTTAAGACCTCTTCTTTTGACTGCTATAAGAGTCTCTGGGACCTTCATTTGAATATCCTCAATGAAGGGAAAAAAATCCTTTGAAGAAGAATTGCATCTTTCAAGCTTTTCAGTGGTATTCAGAACTGTCACGTGAGTGTATGTTCCTTGGTTCTTTGTTTCGTCACAACAAAGATTTGGAGTGACGGACATTAAGCCCCCTCAGCGTGTCACAGCTCTCAGGTCTTGGACAGACTGTGTTATAGTTCTCAGGTCTCAGGACCATGTTATAGCTCTTAGACAAATCAGTGCTACAGCTCAGTGTTACAGCTCTATTTAATTTAGAAGATAGCAGGAAAATCCATCTTCGAGGCGTGTTGGCATGTCGATCCAAAGACACGAGGAAAAGAGCGCCCCAGCGCGTGGGGGAGAGAGAGAGAGAGCGAGCTTTGCCTCCTCTTTTTATGTTTACCTCTCCCTGGGCCGGTCCTATGTAAATTGGGCCAGCCAGGAGTGTTGTTTGTCTTACCTGAGGTCCTCACTCCGGTCCTCGGTCCTCCAACCTTCTTTTGTTCTATTTTCGCGGGCTTTTCTCTTCTTTGTCTTTTAGCCACTGCCATTTTGGACTCTTTTCCCCTATTCTACCTACCTAACAGAATCAAATCTGAGTTGATAGTGGGGGTGAGTGAGTGGGCAGATGGACAAGATTAATAAAAGTAAAACACCAGTGTATAAAGCAGGCAGGCTGATTCTTCTCCGTGACCAGTAAATAGCACAATATATGAAAGCAGTTCTTTAAGTAAAAGGAGCTACATCTGAAGCCATAGCCCACATGGCTCAGTGGTAAAGAATCTGCCTGCCAATGCTGGAGACTCGGGTTTGATCCCTGGGTTGGGAAGATTCCCAGGAGTAGGAAATAGCAACCCACTCCAGTATTCTTGCCTGGGAAATCCCATGGACAGAGGATCCTGGTGGGCTACAGTCCATGGGGTTGCAAAAAAGTCAGGCATGACAGTGACTAAAGAACAACAGCAAGCGTCCCAGGACATATGGGCCAACCACCTTGTTGGCCGGGCTGAGGCACTATATACTCCAAAGTATGTGCCTATGTATTTAACCTAAACTCATTACTTACAAATGATATCTTTTAAATGAAAATACCTACAAATTTTTAAAAGACAAGCCAAGTCTTTAGATAGAGAGAAAAAAAATAAAATCTCTGCATTGAAATTCATGGGTTTAATTAATTAACACTCCAGGGAGGAACTTGCCTCTTTTAAAAGTGTTATTCATTTAAAAGGAGTAATATGGATTTATCATAGAGAATTTGGAAAATCCAGTAATTTCATCACTCTGAGATATTCCTTCATAATATTTTGATGTGAAAATATCTTACACAGGGTTCTCCGGAAACAGATTCTGAAAAAAAGCTACATAAATGTTCATTGGGCAGATGTCCTCAAGAGACACCCGTGTAAGAAAGTGCGGGCCTAGCCCAGGGAATTCTACTTAATGCACTGTGGTGACCTGAAGGGGAAGGAAATCCGAAAGGGAAGGGATATCTGTATGTGTGTGGCTGATTCATTTTGCTGTACAGTAGAAACTAACACAACATTGTAAAGCAACTAGAGTCCAATAGAATTAATTAAAGAAATAAAAAATAGGCACAGTACAAAAGAGCAAAAAAAAAAAAAAAGAATTAAAAAAAAAATCAGTGAATCACCATATACATGAATCGGTCTTGCAGTAAATCACTGCAAGAAGTATAATCTAGAGTAACGATTCCTGGTCAGTTTTAGCACCATTAAACACACTGAAAATTTTTAGGAAAAAGAAAAAAGAGAGGGCGAACCCTGCAGAGGCAAAATCTGAGGCCAAATGCAGGTGCCACTGAGACTCAGCTGACTATGCAGGGGAGCTGGAAGGCCCTTTCAGGGCAGTTTCGAGTGTAGGTAAGTGGGTGGGCTTTGTAGCCTGGTATCAGCAAGTCATTGGCCCCCCGGAGGGGGCTAATTTTGTATGAGTCGATTTCCCAGGGCCAAGAACAATTACCAGCGAGGGCTGCAGCTGTGAGCTATCAGCGGGGATATTTGCTGCAGCTGGTGAGGGCTACGTGCTCCAAAGAAGGGATTTGGGTGAAGGCTGCCTTATCCACAACCACATCCCGTCAAAACTGGGATCAGACCGTATGTACAACTTCACAGCCCCCTTTTCCACTCAACGTTATTGGCTGAATTTTTCCCATTTCCTTATTCTTTAGGGAGAAAGCATTTTGAATAGCTGTCGATTTTATTATACGGAGATATTTATTTAAACATTCTCTTAATATATATCTGTATTATTTTGGCAATAAATGGCAAAAAGATTCACATTTCCATAGCCCTACTAGGTTTTTTTTTTTTTAATTTTATTTTATTTTTAAATTTTACAATATTGTATTAGTTTTGCCAAATATCGAAATGAATCCGCCACAGGTATACCCATGGTGGGTATTTTGTTTTTGTTGTAATAAAGCAACATGAACAGACAAAAAAATAAATAAAAAAAAATAAACATTCTCTTAATGCTGAACGTTTAATTTTTGATAAATTTTCACTCTAGTAAATAATATTGTGATGAACATCTTTGTGTCTTTATAATGTACAAGGTAATAAAAAGAAGAATTTATATTTAAGTTGCATGCTTTTTACTGACCAGGAGAGGCCGACTTTTTTTTTTTTTTTTTTCACCTTCCTTGTGGTGCTTTTATGAGGAATAAATGAGAATATATGTGTAAAGGAGGCTATAATTTATACCTCATTTAATTCTTGTAAAGACTCCATAATGCAGAGCCCATCATTATCTTCATTTTGCAGATGAGGAACCCAAGGCATAGAGAAGTTCTGAAGTTCCATAAGCTCATCTAAAATTCCATAGCTGGTGAGCATTCCAACACAGGCACTGTATATCCAGAGATTAAGCAATACATTATACTATTCACTCAGCCTGCTTTTCTGGTGATTTTCCTAAATTTATTCCCTTGGAAGGAGAATCCTGCAATTAAAAGGTCCTGGTGGCTCAGATGGTAAAGAATCTGCCTGCAATGCAAGAGACTGGGATTCAATCCCTGGGTCAGGAAGATCCCCTGGAGAAGGGAATGGCAACCCACTCCTGTATTCTTGCCTGCATAATGCCATGGACAGAGGAGCCTGGTGGGCTACAGTCCACTGGGTTGCAAAGAGTTGGACACAACTGAGCAACTAAAACTTTCACTTTCACAGCTCATGATAAGAATTGCCAGGTTACTTTCCAGAAGCAGTGAGTTACTTTCCAACAGAGCAGAGGGTTTTATTTCACCATAGTCAAAAATGCAGAACCTAAATCCTTAATCAGAACCATGGTCAATAAACAAGGAACCTATTTCCTTGTCTTCCATAAGGCACTATGAACATTGATTGTTCTTAAGCAGCAGGTTTTCCTTTCGTTTTTAAGCAGACTCAATTATTTCAAGATCATCTATGTGTTGACTAAAATGTACCACCTACGTTTCAGAGAAGGATTATTTTGTTTGTGGAATGAATGGTTGAATGAGGGCAGAGATAAGGCAATAGACCAGCAATTTTGTGCTGCATTGAGAGCTGAATAAAGCAGTGAGTGAAAACCTTGTAGAATAAAATCCTTCAAAAACAGGGAAGGAACTTTTGATAATTGAAAGGGTTTCCAGAAATAGTTTCCTAGGGTCTTCCTTAGACTCAGTTGAATTGCCTGTTTAATAAACATTGACTAATTGTTTAGTCAGATGCTATCATGTGCTCGGAAACACTGACTTTTAATGTTGGAAGGAACTTTAGGGTCATGAGACTCCACCCCTTATTTCAAGAAGGAGGAGCAGCCACTACAGCATTTTTGGGTCATTTCCCTCTTCTGGGTGTGGGGCTGCAGGAGCTGGGGTTCTGCTACCCTTCATTATTAGAGAAGCCCTTCAGAAACGTACTAGCAGTCACTTGTAGGTATCTTATTTTCACATTGACTTAGACCGTTCTTACCTTCAAATAGCTCAATAAATAATTTATTTCTGAATTCTGAAGGATTCCTTTGTAAAATCAAGATTTTCACTCAGTTTTGTCCTGTGGCACTGTATTGAACCTCTCCGAGTTCAGTACCTTGCCATCTCCTCTTCCACATAGGTCATTGTAAAGCTTAAAGGAGCCAAAGTATGCAAAATTCTTAATAAAATAGTTCCATGGACTAAGCACTCTTAGTCCGTGCTTATCCTCAACTACAAGACTCTACTGTATATTCACCGCATAGGGTTTCGGTGGAGATCAAATGAGGTAGTCCTTGTAGAGTAACTGGCACAGCACCCAGCACAGAGCAGGTGAGTCATTTGTAGCCGTGATTACTTTAATACCTGTTGCCACGTTTAAGTCATTGTCACATTGACTGGGCTGACTAAAGGCATGGCTACTAGGCACCTCATCAGCTTTCAGTCCTGTTGAATTTAAATAAAGGGTAAAATCTATATAGAGAGATAGCAACATTTAGATTTTATGGAATAATTTCAGCCTATTTATCTTCAATGTCTATAATTTTCTCAACTCTTTTACTTCTTTCCTTTTCTCAACATTTTTTTTTTTTGATGTGGACCAGTTTTTACAGTCGTTATTGAATTTCTTACAATATTGCTGCGGTTTTATGTTTTAGTGTTTTTTTTGGCCCCAAGGCATGTGAGATCTTAGCTCCCCAACCAGGGATCAAACTTGAACCCCCTTGCGTTGGAAGGTGAAGTCTTATCCACTGGATCACCAGAGAAGTCCCTTTTCTCTCTTGACAATAACTGAAGTGTGCTCATCTTTGTGATTCAGTCTGAAGATAACTGGGCCAGTGATGAGCGATTTAAGTGACTGCCACGGTCCATGTGTCCTGTTAGTTGCTAAGTTGGATGGATTGGTCCTTCTGGCCTTGGGCAGCATTTAACACTGCTGACTCCTCCCTTCCCTGGACCTTAGGGACACAGCTTCCCTTGTGCTTCCTGTTTTCCTTCTCAAATCCTTTAGGATCTCTTTCTTCTTTTGCCTGGCACTTATGTTCCAAAGTTCCCCTGAATTTCATGTGCAATCACTTTTCCCCGTCACGTCCCATTCTTTTTCTGAGTGATTGTCTTTCCGCCAATGATGACTTCATCTTTATCATATTGAGTTGGACTGAAATCTGTGTCTCTGACCTAAACTGTTTAGAAGTGTCCAGTGGTTGGTTTCATACCTGTGTTTGTTTTTTTTTTAATGTTACTAATTCAAAGAGGCATTTATTTCTTTGAAAAATAAATTTAAACGGATGAACGGTAAACCTCCTCTTGGCAAGTCAAGCTCAATGTGTAGAGAATAGAGTCCATCACAATTTCCCCCAGACTAGCTCCAAATCCAGCCCTAACCCTTAACCACGATGCAGCTACCAGTGCAAAAACGATCATCCAGGCAGCCCAGTAGAGCGAAGAAATTAAGTTTTTTGCCTTTTCTGAGTAAAATCTCTCTCACATTTTAAATGTCACCTTGTTTACGAAGACTTTGAGTCCATCCATCATTTTCTTTTCTGTACGATCTGCCTTATTCTAGCAGTTACTTTATCCCCTTACTATTTTCATTTATGTTTCCTTTCTTCTAGACTAGGGGTCAAGAAACTTTTTGGGTAAAAAGCCAGAAAGTAAATATTTTAGGCTCTGTGGACCATATGGTCTCTGTTATAACTACTCAACTCTGTGGTTATAGTGTGAAATCGGCTTTAGACAAAACATCAGCGAACGAGCATGGCTGTGTTCCAATAAAACTTTATTTACCAAGATAGGCAGCAGGCTGGATTTGACCCATGAGCCGTGGTTTGCTGCGCACCGTTCTAGACTGTAGATTCTTTTTTTTTTTTCTTTTAGCAATTTTGATTTTTAAGAAACATTTATTTAGTTTTGGCTGCTACAGGTCTTAGCTGTGGCGTGTGGGATCTTACTTTCCAGACCAGGGTTTGAACCTGTGTCCTTTCATTGGAAGGCAGATTCTTAACCACTGGACCACCAAGGAACCCCTTGTAGATTTCTGAAGTGTTACTTCTACCTGCCAGATACTGTAAGAGTCCTGAGGATCCAAAGTCAAATAGGGTACAGTCCCTGACCTCAAAGAGACCAACTGAAAACCAAGTCTACCTGCTTTGGTGGAGGTGGGGATTAGTCTCCTCGGGCTGCCATAACAAAGTACCAGAAATTGGGCAACTTATTGTCTCACAGTCTTGGAGGCTGGTAGTCCAAAATCAAGGCATTGGCAGGGTTGGCTCCTTTAGGAGCTGCAAGGGAGAATCTGTTCCATGCCTCTCTTCCTGCTTCTGGTGGTGTGCTGGCAGTCTTCGGCAGTCCTTGGCTTCTCGATGCATCACTTTAGCCCTTTGCCTTCACATGACATCCTCCTCCCACCTCTTTCTTCACATAATCTTCCTTCTTTGCAAGTCTGTCTCTCTGTTTAAATTTCCGTTTTTTATAAGGAAACCAGTCATATTGGATTAGAGCCCACCCTAAGGATCTCCCTTCAGCTTGATTACCTCTATAAAGACCACTATTTCAAGCAAGGTCATACATCCCAAGGCACTGAAAGTTAGGACTTTGGGGGAACACAGTTCAACCCACAACAAGGTAAATGTATCTGTGGTGTGCCTGAGGTGAGAGAGAGTTAACCTGCTGAACAGTGGGAGAGAAGAAAAAGGAAGACACACAAACCCCCCACAACATTTGACCTGGAAGGATAACTAGTATCTTGCTAGACTGAACGAAAAGGGAAGAGAAATCCAGGTTGAGCAAATGCACAGGGGGAGGATTGTAAAGCATGTAGATTGAATAATTATCTTGGTACAGCTACAAATGGTGAGCTTGGGGGAAGGAGCTCACAACTGGTGCTAGAAAGATAAGCTGGGGCAAGGCCAACTGTACGCAGCCTTCAAAAGATGTTTGCATAGTGTTTGTTGAGCGAATGAATCAAGGAAGTTGACAGGAATGGCAGTGACTCATTGGCAACCATGAATTCCTTGGTGGTCAATCTCAAAGGTCCCCTTACTCTTCCAAGCACTCATTCACATCTGAGTTGTTATCCTGAAGCTTTTCCTTTCACCAACACTTGCTTGGGTTCACAGTTCCCTCATAATTTTTGTGCCTCTGTGTCCACTAGAAGAGTTCAAGGACAATATAACTGGAGGTCTAACACATAAGCAAATGTTCTCGGATGTAAATATGTCACACGTTTTCCTTTCACTAATAAAAGTGCCAACCGTTGTTGAATGTCTACTCAGCATCAAGCACTTTTCCAAGTTATCTTAGAAAGAATACACAGAAGGACTGTACAAAAAAGATCTTCACGACCCAGATAATCACGATGGTGTGATCACTGACCTAGAGCCAGACATCCTGGAATGTGAAGTCAAGTGGGCCTTAGGAAGCATCACTACGAACAAAGCTAGTGGGGGTGATGGAATACCAGTTGAGCTATTTCAAATCCTGAAAGATGATGCTGTGAAAGTGCTGCACTCAATATGCCAGCAAATTTGGAAAACGCAGCAGCAGCCACAGGACTGGAAAAGGTCAGTTTTCATTCCAATCCCTAAGAAAGGCAATGCCAAAGAATGCTCAAACTACTGCACAATTGCATTCATCTCACATGCTAGTAAAGTAATGCTTAAAATTCTCCAAGCCAGGCTTCCGCAATACGTGAACCATGAACTTCCAGATGTTCAAGCTGGTTTTAGAAAAGGCAGAGGAACCAGAGATCAAATTGCCAACATCCGCTGGATCATCAAAAAAGCAAGAGAGTTCCAGAAAAACATCTATTTCTGCTTTATTGACTATGTCAAAGCCTTTGACTGTGTGGATCACAATAAACTGTGGAAAATTCTGAAAGATATGGGAATCCAGACCACCCGACCTGCCTCTTGAGAAACCTGTATGCAGGTCAGGAAGCAACAGTTAGAACTGGACATGGAACAACAGACTGGTTCCAAATAGGAAAAGGAGTACATCAAGGCTGTATATTGTCACCCTGCTTATTTAACTTATATGCAGAGTACATCATGAGAAACACTGGACTGGAAGAAGCACAAGCTGGAATCAAGATTGCCAGGAGAAATATCAGTAACCTCAGATATGCAGATGGCACCACCCTTATGCCAGAAAGCAAAGAAGAACTAAAGAGCCTCTTGATGAAAGTGAAAGAGGAGAGTGAAAAAGTTGGCTTAAAGCTCAACATTCAGAAAACGAAGATCATGGCATCCGGTCCCACCACTTCATGGCAAATAGATGGGGAAACAGTGTCAGACTTTGTTTTTGGGGGCTCCAAAATCACTGCAGATGGTGATTGCAGCCATGAAATTAAAAGATGCTTACTCCTTGGAAGGAAAGTTATGAGCAACCCAGACAGCATATTAAAAAGTAGAGATATTACTTTGCCAACAAACGTCCATCTAGTCAAGGCTATGGTTTTTCCAGTGGTCATGTATGGATGCGAGAGTTAGACTGTAAAGAAAGCTGAGCACAGAAGAATTGATGCTTTTGAACTATGGTGTTGGAGAAGACTCTTGAGAGTCCCTTGGACTTCAAGGAGTCCATCCTAAAGGAGATGAGTCCTGGGTGTTCATTGGAAGGGCTGATGTTGAAGCTGAAACTAATATTTTGGCCAACTGATGCGAAGAGCTGACTCATTGGAAAAGACCCTGATGCTGGGAAAGACTGAGGGTAGGAGGATAAGGGGACGATGGAGGATGAGATGGTTGGATGGCATCACTGACTCGATGGACGTGGGTTTGGGTGAACTCTGGGGGTTGGTGATGGACAGGGAGGCCTGGCGTGCTGCAGTTAATGGGGTCACAAAGAGTTGGACACAACTGAGCGACTGAACTGAAGTTATGTTAATCTGCATTTTATCTCCATGAGATGCTATCATTTAAGATATGAAGTAATTGAGGCTCAGAGGGATGAACTGGCATAATGTGGTCCAGCTGGTAAATCACTGACCTTTAACCGTGAGGCAACACTACCTCCCTTTCCTGCTCATTTTCCCATGCTCTCTCTTGCTGTGCTTGTCTCTCCATGGTCCATCTTGGATACATTACTGTTACTGTTTGTCCCCACCCACTAACAGTTAATATTTGACATTCTGATTCTTCTCTGATTCCCCATTCCTCTTCTCCTCCCATTGGTTGTGGTTGTGTTGTGTTAGTCGCTCAGTCACCCCTTTGCAACCCCATGGGCTGTAGCCCACCAGGCTTCTCTGTCCATGGGATTTCCTAGCCAAGAATACTGGAGCGGGTTGCCATTCCCTTCTCCACGGGGTCTTACTGACCCAGGAATCGAACCCAGGTTTCTTGTATTGTAGACTGATTCTCTACCATCTGTCAGGGAAGCCCCTTCTCCTCTTGTATTTCATGCTTTTCCCCTCGCCTTGGTCTCTCTTTCACTCTTGCTACATTGATTTACTGGCTTTCCTACTTTGGGTATCAGCCATAGATTATTATTTTAAAGGACTCTTTTTTTTTTTTCCCTCAATGGTAACCAAATGCTTACCAGCTGTATATAAAAATGTAGCCCCTGCAGATCTGATAGCTAACCTACTCCCTGTTTAGGAGGGGCTGGTGGCTGGAGGGATACAGCAGGTTTACATGTTCAAGTATAAAAATACGAAATGTTGTTGGAGCCATGTAAATTCCATTAAGGAGGATTATAGTGATGCTGAGGATAACAAACTTTGAGAACAGCACCGTATTTTGTGCTGGTAGCATAATTTTCTGGATTACTGTTATTCTGACATTATCCACATCTGACTCTACCAGCACATATTGTTCAGTAGTGAAGCTTGAGCATATTTTCCTAAATTTACCCTTTCTGATTCTATCCCAGGAATAACTTTAGAGAGAGCTTGCAGCTGATCCTCCAACAGTGGCTGGCTAGAATAAAGGCCGTGAACTTTGTTCTGAGGCAAGCTTTGGAATTTTAGGCAAGTCAGTCTTGAGAGGAGTTCTGAGATGATGGTGGGCGGGAGGAGGAGTGGACAATGGGGCCATTTTCAACATCATTACACTGGATGAAGTAAGACTTTTCCTATAAAGCGTCCTTGAGGTGCCCTAGCACTCTTTTCTGGTAACTTTCTTGGATAGAAAATAAACAGAGGACTTCTGGCTCCTGACCGCCACAGCACCTACAGAAAGCAGCTTTTTAGAACTTGCGAGCTAGTAGCTTATGTGTGTCTGAGTGTGCGTGTTTGGCAGGAATTTTCTGGAGAGGCATGAAGCCCTACTTTAATTCCCATGGATGCTGCTTGTTCCTCAGAATGGAAAATGTTCTATTTTTGGCCACAAGAATATTTCTGAGGAAAAAAAAATTAAACAAAGCATGGTAACAAGTTCATTTGTGTAGTCTTTCGAGTTTGAAGACGTTTAATGCATTTTGACGGGGGTGGGGGGTGGGGGAAGAGCAGCTTCTTGGAGGTGCTGGTCTCTGAGTGATATGAGGAACTATTCAATTTGGATTCCTGGATCCGGGCAGGAGGGTTCTGGGTAGCAGACTGGCTGCACAAGTGGGTCCTGGTTGAAGCTGTGAAGGCTACGGCTTGGCCTTTGCTCGTAGGCAGGCTGGCTGGTGTGGAGAAAAATGCCTTTTGTACCTGAAAAAGGAAAATACTGAAGAAAAAAAAAAAAGGCGTTCTCCTCCCATCATAAATCTATCTTGGATCATAAGGTAACACTCCCCCCAAAATGAGGCAGTCCTGTTGGCATGCCTGCCTTAGTGATACAGTTGGCCCTGAGCCTTTTGGCTAAAGGACATCCAGGGGCAGGTTTCCAGCAGAGTCTGATCTCAAGGCAAATCTGAGGGGGCCAGCTCCATGGCAAACCAAATCTTTTTTGGCCCTTCCACCAGCAGATACCTGGTGGAAAAGGAAATAGCTTTTTGCTGCCATGACCTCTTTGGCTGCAGTTTAATATCCTTGATACGAAAAGTGAGACAGCGAACCAGCACGTCATCCATTAGCACATTGTAAGGAGGCTTGAAGGCTGTGTCTTCCCAGTAGCCCAGCCAGCACAGCCTAGGGGCCAATAGAGGATCTTGAAAGAGAAGGTGCCATTTTGCAGAAGTGGTTGGAGTGCCTGGCAAGAGTGATCACGGAATTTGTAAAATCCTGGTTTACCCTGGGAATGGATCTGTGCCTTTTGGCTCCCATTAAGAAAGACAGGCTTGTTTAGAGGGAGCTGTGTAATCTGATACCCTGAAGCAAACATGGGATGGGGGAGTTTTGGGAGGCAGGCTGGGATTTTCTCTCCCCATCCTGCTGTTGAAATATTCTTGAATTCCAGTTGGTTCTTTCATCTGCTTTAAGCCTAGCCTTTACAGATGCAGCCATGTTTCTGGGTAACATTTAATTCTTGGTAGGAAGTGCTGTTCCCTTCCCAAGAAGAGATTTGAAACCTACTGGAGCTAAGAAATGAAGTGCTGGTGAGAAGACATATTATTACAAGTTCCCGAAGCAAAGCATTTCTGGGGAGTGCCGTTCTTGAAAGAAGCTCTGAGTCGATGCGACGATGCAACCCGTTGTGAGCTTGGGAGTTTTTCTTTGTGGATACAGTCTTGAAATACGTGCTCAATATTGAGGAACTTGCATTGCGCTGGTTCAGAAATGTATACAGGCGGTGCGGGGCAGGCACTCTTTCTTGGAGCCAGCTGGATTTCTCATGCCTTTAGGCTCGTTTATTCTACATATAAGTACTGAGCACCTAGTACCTGCCAGGCACGAGGGCAAACACAAAAGACTCAGTCTCTCTGATTAGTATGTATGCTCTGGTGGGGGAGACAGAGAGTATACATAGGCATAGTCATATCCCGGGATGTGCTGTGGAAAGAAAGAACAGGACATTGGGAAAGAACGATGGGAGATATACTTTAGAAAGGGTGGGCAGCGTGACGTTTCAGGTGACGTTTCTGGAAGGGTGACATAAAGTTAACATCAAAAGAAGAAGCCAGTAATGGGGAGAAAGGAAGATGGGAATGAGATTTTCCAGCGGGAGAAATGGCAAGTGTGAAGGTCCTGGGGTGAGAAAGCTAAGTATGTCTGAAGAGGCAAATAACATCTGAGATGAGTGAGCACAAAGCGAGTGAGGATGAGAAAGGCCTAAGATGAATCTGCAGGGTTAGCCATTGGGCTGGATCACGTAATACCTTTAGGTCAAGAAAAGGAGTGTAAAATTTATTCTGAGTGTTGGAAAGCCACTGGGAAGCATGAAGCAGGGGTATGACTGGATCTTTCTCAGTTTTTTTTTTTAATATATTTATTTATTTATTTGGATACACCTGATCTTAGTTGCAGCATGTGTGATCTAGTTTCATGACCAGGAATTGAACCTGGGCCCCCTGATCTGGAAGCGTGGAGTCTTAGCCACTGGACTGCCAGGAAGGTCACCTCTCTTATAGTTTCGAAAGAGCACCAGCTGCTGTGTGGAGACTGGATGAGGATCCAGGCAAGAGTCAAAAATGGGAGTTCCCAGGAGCTTCAGGGCGTTCCCAGCAGAGCCAGGTTCTCGCACTCCCAGCTCCACTTGCCCGGGCACCCTTGCAGCTTATCCTGTTGACCTTTTTGTTTTACACTGTCAGTCTGCTTTACACCCTGGGTTCAAAAATCATTTTCAAAAAGGTAAAATTTTGACTCTTGGGAAACATAAAAGGAACATAAGTCAGAGATTTTATTTAACTCATTGATTAATGAGGGGACCAGTAAGATACTATGGCCTGCTCAAAAACTGTCCAAGAAGCAAGGATACTTACAGGTGATTTAATAAAGAAATGTTAGGAGTAGTTTATTAAGGTAGATATAAACTGGTTGATGCTCCACAAGTCATTAATCTCCTGGGATTATCCACTGGACAGAAATTATTTGCATCTCCACCAGACAAAAATCTGTAAGATAACAAGTAACTTCACAAAGTCAGGGACCTTTAGTCAACAGCAAATCTTGAGATGAACTGAGCTCATTCTCCTAGAAAAGGGGCTTGGAAAAGATGTGCCACCCTCCTTTTTGGGGATCTTATTTCTATTTTATGACACTATTTCTTGGAGCAGTGATCACTAGGCCTTTATTAAGATGTTTACAGAAAACCTGGGGAGAGAGAGCAAAATGAGTAAGGTATGAGTCAATTAAATGCGACCTACCTCTCCCAGAATGAGCTGGAATTTAGCCATTTATCAAATGTATATGGAGCTCTGACCATGGGTACGTAGAACCCTGTGTGGAGCTGTGGGAACACAGAGCTTCACACAAAACAGTTCCTGCCCTGTGGACCTCACAGTCTAGACAGGGCGACAGACACATAAATGGATACATTCCAATCCATTGCAATTAGGGCCAAGTAGGGACCTGGGATTGTGTGGGCGCCAGAGAAGGGAGCAGCACCCTCACCCTGGAGAGTCACGGGGACTTCCCAGAGAAGGTGCATTTGAGCTGTGTCTCACTGGATGGGAAATAGTTGCCAGGTTGAGAAGTGGTGGGAACAGAGAAAGCCATTCAGGCAGGATGTCAACTATCCACTTGAGAAATGCACATAAAGAGATGCGCCACTTGGCAGACTTAAACATTTCTCCTCCATTCTCACTGCTTGTGGCAGAATTTTAAGATTCTATGGGGTGGGGTAGAAAAGGGAAGAAGAAGTGGAGTCTCTTGGGCAAGCTTGCAAATTTTCTTTAAATATTAGGTCAATTTCTCTATAAAAACCCTATTTAAAACTTTTGGAAAGACTTTGAAGTCCCAGAGAAGCAGGAAGTTAATTAGAGTGGCTTTGATATCTTAGGGTATGTTTTAACAGCTGCTTAAGACAGTTTAAACAATAAGAACTTATGTGGTTTGGGATGCATCTCTGATAGTCAGCTCTGGCCAGAGTGAAATATCACAGCATCTGAGAACAAGAGCAGTTGGCTTTAATTTTAGAAAGAGTTCAAGCCAAAAAGTTCTCTAAAACCCAAGAGAGGAACTTCTAAAGAGGAAGACTGCTCTTAGAGAACGTGTTGGGGGTAAAGGATGAATTGACTAGGGGACAAATGATCTTAACTTGGTTCTTGGAGAAGCACAGGGGTTGTCCATTCCTGAATACTTCTCTTAAGGTGGATTTAACCAAGGCTATTTGTTGGCACCTGCCATTTGTAAAGGGGTCTCAATGGGGTGGATTAGCATCTCTAAGGAACACTTGAAAAACACAAAGGGAGTCCAAGTCATTTAAAATTTTCTGGGGATTGTCACTGTGCTTCAATTAACACTTCATTTGTTCCCCTGTGGACGCCTTCAGACTTCTTAATTATTTCCTTTCACCCTGACCCAGATTGGATCTTCTCCATGTTGAGGAGTCCTAGGACAGGCAATTGAGGAGCTGCCTGTGGATCAGATTTCCAGAGATTCTGGGAAGGCCTGCTCAGGAGGCCCTATGTGGGCAGCATGCCAACTTGCTGCTGTAGCTGCTGGTGATGATGGGGCTGGTGGTGCTGCTGCTGCTGGTGGTGGTAATGTGATATTAGCTAACATTTGGAGAATAGCACTTATATGACAGGCACCCCACTGAGCATTTTACACCCATCCTCAGGTGGTAGGCATTTCACTCCCATTTTACAGATGAAGAAACTGAGGCTCAGAGGCTTCAGCAATTTGCCCATTCATCCGTCCACTCATGCCCTAAGTCTTTGGCTTTCATCAAGGTCCCCACCTCTTAGCAATTTGTACAACAGTGTTTTGCATCTCTTTCCCCAAATGCAAAAATTGACCAAAAGACATAGAAGTGGTTATAGAGAGCTACTTTTGGTAATGGGCCAACAGCTGCCTGGCCGATGACTGTATCATCCCAGTCAAAAGACAAATTTATCTTCCCAAAGTATTGCCTTGGACATGCTATCCCAATCTTCAAGGGCTTCCCACTCTCCACAGAATAAATACCACATTTTTCTGCCTGGGTGATACATTGCCAGGCCACTCTGCATCTCACTCTTGGGCAGGAGGGTTTGAGTCCTTGCTTGCTACTGTGGTTGGGGATTGTCTGTGAAGATGTTGTTTCTTTAAAAAAGTGCCACCGCTACATCTTTCTAAAGGAATGCTTGGATTCATTAATAAAATGAATGAAAAGAAGATTGCAGGAGACGGAATGTTGACAGCACATACACGCAGACTGAAGGGTGTGAGAAAATACTGGCACGGATCCTCACATAGAGATAACCTGATGGGTTTGATATGTTCATTTTTGGTGTGGCATCCACGTGAAGTACTTCGAAACAGTTAGCTCTGTGAGTGAGGTGCGTTTGTAAAGAAGGAATTTGACAAAATGCTGTGCACAGACAATAGCTTTCTGCAATAGTGAACTTTTCTTGATAAACTGTTTTCCTCAAACTGCTTAAATTTTTTGCAATATGTACATATTTTCATGTCTATATGTATATATGTATACATATATATACATGCATTTTTTTACCTCTATATACAAATACACAAGTGAGTGGGTGGGCTGCCCAAATCCCCTTGAGGAAAAGGTACAAATGGTGCCTAAAGAAAGTTCAGATAGCAAACATGAAGGGAGTAGTCTCTTTTTTAAATGACAGGTGTTCTCCATGCTCAGGAGAGGGCACAAGGGGTTGTCGTGAACACGTATGCCACCAATAAGAGGGAGGTACAAAAACAAGGAAGAAGAGAATATCAGCTTCTCTTTGTCCTGTACTCATTTGATTGTTCTCCAGGAGCCTTTTGTGCTCACTATCTGTGGGATGGCCTTTGGGGTCTCCACCTTGGAATTTACAGCTCCTTCTTTCTTTCTTTGTGCCATCTATTGGGATAGATTTTCTCCAGATTGGCTGCTCAATTTGGGTGGAAATTTTTGTCTGAGTTTCACATGTTGTCTTGGGAAAATAAAGCTTGTTCATTGCTTTGGATTTAGGTTTCTTTCTTTATTTATTTTTTTAAATCAGTTGTTGAAGTGCCGCCAATAATCTGGATGAATGTTAAAGACAGTATGACCTCACTCCATCAAAAGCAGACTGAACTCTGTGCAGAGCAGTGAGCACTATGGAGTTCACAGCTGATCCCAAGTCTCTTGCTTGAGAGCTCAAGCCAACCTGAGTTGTTAGCTATCAGCTAGTGGGATGATGGGAGGAGGCAATGGCACCCCACTCCAGTACTCTTGCTGAAAAAACCCCTAGATGGAGGAGCCTGGTAGTCTGCAGTCCATGGGGTCGCTAAGAGTCGGACACGACTGAGCGACTTCACTTTGACTTTTCACTTTCATGCATTGGAGAAGGAAATGGCAACCCACTCCAGTATTCTTGCCTAGAGAATCCCAGGGATGGGGGAGCCTGGTGGGCTGCTGTCTATGGGTTGCACAACGTCGGACACGACTGAAGCGACTTAGCAGCAGCAGCAGCAGTGGGATGATGTGGGTAGGGGGCTGCCTCTGCTGCTTCCAGGAGCTGAAAAGAATAGACTCCTGAGCACATTAAAGGTTATTCCATCTTTCCCACTTCAACCATCTTGTTTAAGAATTCTAATGTTTCCAAATTTTCAATAGATATTAATCTTCAAGATTCAGGGATGAGAAACTAGAGCTCCCAGGAATTCTTAGGAATTCCCCAAATCCTAAGTTAGTTTTAAAATACTTGAACATTTTTCATATTCTTTGTTGTTTTGTTTAGTCAAAGTTATGTCTGACTCTTTTGCGACCCATGGACTGCAGCATGCCAGGATCCTCTGTCCATGGAATTTCCCAGGCAAGAATACTGGAGTGGGTTGCCATTCCCTTCTGCAGAGGATATTCCTGACCCAGGGGCTGACCCCACATCTCCTGCATAGCACACACATTCTTTACCTCTGAGCCACCTGGAAGCCCTTCATATTCTTTACTTCCTATCATAGATATCTAGGAAAATGTATTTAATAAATAAGAAACATAATGTTTAGCCATATTTTCAAGGAACTATAGCCTATAGCAAATATTCAAATGCTTGAAAGTGCTGGCAGATATTATTGGGCTCAATTCAGTTCAATTGCTCAGTCATGTCCAACTCTTTGCGACCCCATGAATTAAAGCACACCAGGCTTCCCTGTCCAGCATTAACTCCCAGAGTTTGCTCAAACTCATGTCCATCGAGTCAGTGATACCATCCAACCATCTCATCCTGTGTCATCCCCTTCTCCATCTGCCTTTACTCTTTCTCAGCATTAGGGTCTTTTCCAATGAGTTGGTTCTTCGCATCAGGTGGCCAAAGTATTGGAATTTCAGCTTCAGCATCAGTCCTTCCAATGAATATTCAGAATTCATTTCCTTTAGGATGGACTGGTTTGATCTCTGTGCTGTCCAAAGGACTCTCAAGGATCTTCTCCAACACCATGGTTCAAAAGCATCAATTCTTCGGCACTCAGGTCCCTTTATTGTCCAGCTCTCACATCCATACATGACTACTGGAAAAACCATAGCTTTGACTAGATGGACCTTTGTTAGCAAAGTGATGTTTCTGCTTTTTAATACTCTGTCTAGGTTGGTCACAGCTTTTCTTCCAAGGAGCAAGCATCTTTTAATTTCATGGCTGCAGTCAGAATCTGCAGTGGTTTGGAGACCAAGAAAATAAAGCAAGATGACAGAGAAGCAGGACATTCATTCACCTTCTCCTGTGAGAACTCCAGAATTGCAACTCGTTGCTGAACACCCATCAACAGAAGAATGTTGGATTCCACCAAAAAAAGATATACAGTGTCCAAAAGCAAAGGAGAAGCCCCAACAAGATGGTAGGAGGGGCAAAGTCATGTTTAGAATCAAACCCCATACCCACCAGAGATGCTCGGAGGGCTCAAACAAAACCTTGTGTGCACCAGGACCCAGAAGCCCCACAGAGGCTGAGCCAGACCTGCCTTTGAGTGTCTGAGTGTCTCCTGTGGAGGCACGTGTCAGCAGTGGCCTGCCATGGGGACAGGGGCTCTGGCTGAAGACTGAGACAGACACTGTGTGACACATAGTGTGTGGCAAAAGCCCTCTTGGAGGAGGTCATCATTAGCCCCAGCATAAAGCTGCCGAGCACATGACCCACACACTGCAGAACAATTACTGGATAGTATTTGAATAATGTATGGGCTTCCCAGGTGGCCAGTGGTAAAGAATCTGCCTGTGATGCAGGAGACACAAAGAGAGTTTGATCCCTGGGTCAGGAAGATTCCCATGGAGGAGGGCATGGCAACCCACTCCAGTGTTCTTGCCTAGAGAATCCCCTGGACAGAGGAACCTGGCAGGCTACAGTCCATGGGGTCACCAAGAATTGGACATGACTGAAGCGACTAAGCATGCACACACGTTTGAATAATGTCACTGGGATCTCCCAGCAAGTTTAATAATACAACAGAATTTCATGTTGAAACTGCCTATTTAAGGACTTATTTTACTTGAGAAACTTTTTATTCTTTGGCATACTAATAGAATTTTAATACCATATATATGCATATAAGTTTATTAATATTATTGCCCCCTCCCCCCCCCCCCCAAAGTAACTCACCATTGACAGCTAACAGGACCTTGAACACACACTTATAACAGGGCAATAGCTACAAATAAAGACCAACTGGCTGGATGGGACAGCCTCCCTCCAATATGAAACTGCTCCCTCCAGTTTCCTGAAGTTAGCCCTAACCTTGGCTGCGCATGTCAGCTGTTCTGCTCAGGCTTTCCATTT
>NW_020867456.1:0-13125 GCF_003369695.1 Bos indicus x Bos taurus | reverse complement strand
ACCATTGAAACCCAATCATTCAAAAGCTTAAAAAATGACATCCTGAAGAGTTCCTTGGTGCTAATTCATCAAAGTTAGCAAAGATTCAACTGTGATCTTTATTCAGATTCATTTCTTCCACAATATTAAATGCCATGAAGCTTTGCAGCTTTGTATCCCAATGAATGACGATACCAAGGGAAAAGTGGAGTGAGCAAGTGGGATGAGCCCACTCTAGCAGCTTCTTAAAAAAAAAAAAAAGTTCTTTAGAAAGAATCACTTAACCTTGACAATTTCTGTGCTTAATAGTGTATTAATAGGATCACCGATTTTAAACAATTGAAGATTTCCCTGAAGTTTACAGTTAACCTTCTATATCACCTTGAAAAACATTTTCACCAGCATTACCTCACCCAGACTTTACACTAATCCTGCAAAGTGAATGGTATTATGTTTCCATCTTACAGAAAGGAAAACTGAGTCACAAAGAATTTATCTACTCAAGGTCAGCTCATTAATAATATTAAGAACCAGGAATGACACCATCTTCCTTCTCCATATTTCCTGTTCTTCACACTATTAGGAGTACCTAAAGAATGATTTTAAAAGACACTTACTCCTTGGAAGGAAAGTTATGACCAATCTAGATAGTATATTCAAAAGCAGAGATATTACTTTGCCAACAAAGGTCCATCTAATCAAGGCTATGGTTTTTCCAGTGGTCATGTATGGATGTGAGAGTTGGACGGTGAAGAGAGCTGAGCGCCGAAGAATTGATGCTTTTGAACTGTGGTGTTGTTGGAGAAGATTCTTGAGAGTCCCTTGGACTGCAAGGAGATCCAACCAGTCCATTCTAAAGAGATCCGTCCTGGGTGTCCTTTGGAAGGAATGATTCTAAGCTGAAAGTCCATACTTTGGCCACCTCATGCAAAAAGTTGACTCATTGGAAAAGACCCTGATGGCTGGGAGGGATTGGGGCAGGGAGGAGAAGGGGACGACAGAGGATGAGATGGCTGGATGGTATCACCGACTCAGTGGACATGAGTTTGAGTGAACTCCGGGAGTGGGTGATGGACAGGGAGGGCCTGGCCTGCTGTGATTCATGGGGTTGCAGAGTCGGACATGACTGAGTGACTGAACTGAACTGAATTGAAAGAATGATTAAGATAAGTAACATCTCAATAACAATAAATAAATATCCTTATATGAAGTTCAACTTTTAAAAGTTGGGGTCATCTATTTATAAAATAAATTGAATGTCAATCATTTGGTAATATTTACTGCTGCTAAATCACTTCAGTCGTGTCCGGCTCTGTGTGACCCCATAGACGGCAGCCCACCAGGCTCCCCCATCCCTGGGATTCTCCAGGCAAGAACACTGGAGTGGGTTGCCATTTCCTTCTCCAATGCATGAAAGTGAAGAGTGAAAATGAAGTCGTTTAGTTGTGTCTGACTCTTCGCGACCCCATGGACTGCAGCTTACCATGCTCCTCCGTCCATTGGATTTTCCAGGCAAAAGTACTGGAGTGGCTCACCATTGCCTTCTCCAATATTTACTGAGTACATATTTATTGAGAAAAAAGCATTAGTCTAGGGGTAAATGTGAAATATAAGACCCAGTGTCTGCTCAGGGGGATGAAACATATAATTATGGAGAGAAATACAAGTTCATTAACAAAATAACAGTGTATGAAAATTGGTCATTATTTTAGACCAGTTTTTCCTAAGCTATAAGTTGTCTTCCTGTCTGGTTTTTCCAGGTGTTTAATAATTTTCTGCCTTTAAAATCTTTGGAAAAATGTAGGGGGTGAGCTTCATGGCAGGAAGACTTCTGTGGGATACAAGCATCCTGGTGTTAGAGACTGGCAGTGCGCAAGTTGCCCATGCCAAGTTCCGAAAGTCCCACAAAAATAATGAAAACTTCTTTAGCTTTTTGAGCCAGCATCTCATAAACATTTCATCATGAAACAAATTTTACTCACAAAATCTTACTGAGGAATGAGTGTCCTTGAAACAGGTGATTCTCAAACTTGAGAATACATAGAGTCACTTGGAAAAGTGATGAAAAATACATTTATTGCCTCCTCCCCAGAAATTCTGATTCAGGAGGACTTGGGTACAGTCTGAAAACTTGCATTTTTCACAAGTTCTTAACTGTTCCAATTTGTAGATTTGAACTAAATTTGAGTGGAATCTCTACAAAAGTTTTCTAAGATGGTACTCTAGAAAGCTAGACCCTTGAAATGGACTGAATTGTATCTCCCTCACCTTCAGTGAAATTAAGATATTGAAGTTTTAATCCCAAATATAATTATACCTGGAGACAGAGCTTTTAGGAGGTTCAGTTCAGTTCAGTTCAGTCGCTCAGTCATGTCTGACTCTTTGCGACCCCATGAATTGCAGCATGCCAGACCTCCCTGTCCATCACCAACTCCCGGAGTTCACTCAGACTCATGTCCATCTAGTCGGTGATGCCATCCAGCCATCTCATCCTCTGTCATCCCCTTCTCCTCCTGCCCCCAATCCCTCCCAGCATCAGAGTCTTCCAATGAGTCAACTCTTCGCATGAGGTGGCCAAAGTACTGGACTTTCAGCTTTAGCATCATTCCTTCCAAAGAAAATCCCAGGGCTGATCTCCTTTAGAATGGACTGGTTGGATCTCCTTGCAGTCCAAGGGACTCTCAAGAATCTTCTTGAACACCACAGTTCAAAAGCATTAATTCTTCGGCGCTCAGCTTTCTTCACAGTCCGACTCTCATATCAATACATGACCACTGGAAAAACCATAGCCTTGACTAGACGGACCTTTTTAGGAAGTAATTAAGGTCTATTAATTCTGGCCTGGAGGATTCTGTAGACTGTATAGTCCATGGGGTTGCAGATAGTCGGACATGACTGAGTGACTTTCACTTTAAATCACAAGAGTAGGAAAATTTATTAATAGAACTCAAAAGTATAATTTGTTCAAATATTTTAAAAGTAAAACAAAGCTGCAAGCAGAACTCCATTGTCTTCTTTCCATGTCCTCAGGTCAAAATCTTGGATCAGCCTGGACACTGTCCTTGCCTGGCCACCCTTTCTTACCCCAGAGAGCAGTCACTTCACCACCTCTGCTGTTCTGTCCCCAGTCTAAGCCTCCATACCTCCTGTCAGGATTATTGCAGCCATCTCCTCACTGACCTCCTTGCTCCCTCTCTTGACCCAGTTAAAACCTGAGTCAGAGCAAACTATCCTCTGCTCAAAGCACTCCAGGGACTACTCTCCCCTCTCAGGGAAAACCCAAAGTCTTCTTACTGTTTCTCTGACCTCATTTCCTACGATCTTTCCTCTTGATCAGTCTGCTTCAGCCATACAGGTCCCCTTGTCACTCTTCAAATATGTCAAGCACACGTTGACTCAGGGCTTTCGTGTTGGTGGTCCCTTTTCCTGGAATGTTCTTCTCCCAGTTCAGCTTGACCAGCTGCCTCATCTTCTTCAAGTGTATTCTCAAACATGACCTTCCAACTGAGCTCTTCATGAACATTCTATTAATATCATAATTTCTCTCTTGGTACTTCTTACTCCCTTCCCTGATGTATCTTTCTGCATGGCATGTAACGTCTCCTGAGATAACAGATAATTCACTCATTTTCTTCATTGTCTGCTCACACTAGAAGGTAATTCCAAGCAGGGAAGTGCTTTTGTGTGTGCGTGAGTTTTGGGGATGTTACATGACTTCCTGGCACATAGTGAGTGCTCAATAAATATTTGTGAATTTATGTGTCAATGTGTAACGTTGGTACCTTGAGTTACATTTGATGTGCTGTGAGATTCTGCCTTCGCAGATAGGAGTGCTTAATGTAACGACCACCAAAGTTCTTAAACTAGTCTACCAAGGTCTTAAAATATTTCATGCAAATATCCTTATGTGTATATTTTACAGTAGCACCTAGAGTTTAGCCTGAAAGGACCCTTATCTGTTTAGAGTTATTTCTCCCCTCTCTCGACCTCATATGAGTGAGTGAGTGAAAGTCGCTTAGTCGTGTCCGACTCTTTATGACCCATGGGTTTGTCCATGGAATTCTCCGGGCCAGAATACTGGAGTGGGGAGCCTTTCCCTTCTCCAGGGGATCTTCCCAACCCAGGGATCAAGCCCAGGTCTCCTACATTGCAGCAGATTCTTTACCAAAAGAGTTATCAGAGTTATTCTCCAGAACTGCCAGATTGCTTGCAATTTGCCCAAAGAGTTCAGGCTGTTTCATGTCTCTTTGCTTTTGTTACATGTGACTTCCTTCTGGAATTCCCTTTCCCCCCCCTTTCTTTTTTCAGTCCAATCTGACATACTTTAGAATTCAGGGGTTTGTCCTCAAGAGGCTTTCATGAACCTCCATGTTAAGTTAGGGGTCCTCAGTCTTCTGTCCATAGTCACTAACACATTCTTCTAGTTTTGCATTTACTGTATTACATCAAAATGATTTCTTCACATATCCATCTCTCCTCCTAGATTGAAAATTTCTCTAGAAGTGACCAACAATAAGTGCTGACTGCACAGAGGAAGAAGGCAGGAGTGATGATGGAGGTCATCCTAAGGGGATATGTTCTAAGAACCAGCCATATGGGACCCATGCTTTTAAATCAAAATTATCTGGAGAAATACCTGATGCAGCTATAGAAAGAATGGGGACTTTGGTACCCAGCTGACAGACATGACTTTACACCCAAGCTCACTGATAACTAGATGGGTGTTTTAAATAAGTAGCTGAGCTTCCATGTCTTCATCTGTCTGGTGGGGACAGTAACACTGCACAGTATATGTAATGCAACTGACATGCATTAGATGTTCAATTCATGCTGATTCTTCCACCTCCATCTTACCTCTGGGAAGGAAGTGAAATAATTCCTCTTGGTGTCCACTCATCCCCCTGCACCCCCAGGTGGAAAGCAGGAGAGCTAGGTGTAGAGCTGCTTGACTGGGGGAAAGGCTTGCCATCAGTAGGTATTGTTAGATGTGGTGGAGCTTGTTGACTTCCTCCTGGGGGCCCCATTAACAACTGGTGTGTTCCTTGATAGTCAAGTTCAAGCTTTCACTTCTTAGCTCCTAAGAAAAAGTTGATTGAAAATTAACTAAGTCTTTTTCAGACAGAAGACTTCTTTGCCAGATCCCCAACCTTTCCATCTTCATCCCAGCTCTTCTCAGTGAGCATCTGGGGAACCGCAGGCTGGCCTTGCTCCTTCTCCAGCAACTCTGATGGGCAGGGGCAGCCATATCTACCATATCGTGAGTCTGTTGTACCCTAGGAGCTGAACACACAGTGTGTTCTCGCTGATGTTTCAGAGCAGCCTCATGATAAAGAAAAGAAGCTATGATCATTTTTATTTTGCTTGTGATTAGGCTCAGTGAACTATGTACCTGCCTTCCCAGTCCCTAGCATAGAGGTCGTGTGTTGACACCACTGGTCATTCTATTACTGGCACTCACAGTGCATAATCACAGGGCTTCATTTGTACACACAAGTTTATCTCGTGTTTTCTAAGTGTTCATTCTAGCAATGATGGGGGAAAATGAAAGGGAGAAAAAATGAGGGAGAAATAAAACTTTCTTTTACGTTCTTTGCTCTCCTAACTCTTCACTTCAGTTTCCCTGATAAGGCTGCTGCTGCTGCTGCTGCTAAGTCGCTTCAGTCGTGGTCTGACTCTGTGTGCCCCATAGACAGCAGCCCACTAGGCTCCTCTGTCCCTGGGATTCCCCAGGCAAGAATACTGGAGTGGGTTGCCATTTCCTAGAAGGATGAAATAGTGACCATAGTGGGACAGAATGGATTTGACAAATCTGATTCTGGTGGCATGAGATGGATTGGTGTGTTTTTTTTTTTTTTTTTTAACTAGAGAGGAAATATAATAGAATGGTTAAATTCATGGATTCTGAAACCAATTCCTAAGATCATTCTCCTTCTTTACACATGTGTTGACTTACAATAAACATCTTACATCCAACTCCATCTCGGTATCTACCTGCAGAGAAACCAACTTGTGAAAACCAGCTATCTGCACTTGTTATTCTTCCTTTTTATTCCTTAAAAGCCATTGCACTCTGTCCCACCTATGCACTTTATACTGAAACCATCTTTAACATGGGTTCAATGGCCTTATTGTGACACTAATATTTAATTTTCAGATTTCACTTTCTTGGCTTCCTCCTTGAATTAGTGTACTTGACGACTTACTCTTTAAAACTCCATTTCTCTGGCTGCTCCTTTAGTTTCTGTCTCTTCTACAGTCTTCTCTTCCTGCTGTACCCCTTTAAATACTAATGATTCCCAGGGATATTGTCTCAGCTCACTCTTCTTCTGATTCTTTTCCCAATCCACTTCCTCCAATTTCATTGTTTTGAAAATTCCACAATTTGTGTTTTCTGTCTTGATCTATTCTGTTCCCAGACCTGAATATCCAAGTGCTTGATGGACAGTGCATTCTAGTACCTGCCCTGTCCTTCAGAGGTGACATGTTCTAAGGGAATTCATCACCAGGCAACTATACGTAAGTTCCCCCCCTCCTGTTCAAGCTAGAAATTGAAGAGCAGTTCTTGGTTTCTTCTCCTCCTCGTGTCTCCACTCTCCATTACCAAGTCCTGTGGGTTTTATTTGTAAATAGTTTCACTTCTCTCCTCTCCTACCTTGCTCTATTGTGTGCACTTTCCTCAGACCATCAGTATCTCTCCTTAACTTAGCAATGATCTCTGAGCGGTCAACCTGATCCTCCTCCAGAGGATCTTCCCAACCCAGGAGTCGAACCAGGGTCTCCTGCATTCCAGGCAGATTCTTTACCAGCTGAGCTACCAGGGAAGCCCTGTGATTTAAACTTACTACATTTTAATATAAACAATTAAAAGTTGAATTGACCTTGCTATTATATTTTGTAGACAATCCATTAACATCTATAAAGTGTTAGTCCATCTGTCATGTCTGACTTTTTGTGACCCCATGGATTGTAGTCCACTGCTGCTGCTGGTGCTGCTGCTGCTAAGTCGCTTCAGTCGTGTCTGACTCTGTGTGACCCCATAGACAGCAGCCCACTAGGCTCCTCTGTCCCTGGGATTCCCCAGGCAAGAATACTGGAGTGGGTTGCCATTTCCTAGAAGGATGAAAATAGTGACCATAGTGGGACAGAATGGATTTGACAAATCTGATTCTGGTGGCATGAGATGGATTGGTGTGTTTTTTTTTTTTTTTTTTTTTAACTAGAGAGGAAATATAATAGAATGGTTAAATTCATGGATTCTGAAACCAATTCCTAAGATCATTCTCCTTCTTTACACATGTGTTGACTTACAATAAACATCTTACATCCAACTCCATCTCGGTATCTACCTGCAGAGAAACCAACTTGTGAAAAACCAGCTATCTGCACTTGTTATTCTTCCTTTTTATTCCTTAAAAGCCATTGCACTCTGTCCCACCTATGCACTTTATACTGAAACCATCTTTAACATGGGTTCAATGGCCTTATTGTGACACTAATATTTAATTTTCAGATTTCACTTTCTTGGCTTCCTCCTTGAATTTAGTGTACTTGACGACTTACTCTTTAAAAAACTCCATTTTCTCTGGCTGCTCCTTTAGTTTCTGTCTCTTCTACAGTCTTCTCTTCCTGCTGTACCCCTTTAAATACTAATGATTCCCAGGGATATTGTCTCAGCTCACTTTCTTCTGATTCTTTTCCCAATCCACTTCCTCCAATTTCATTGGTTTTGAAAAGTTCCACAATTTGTGTTTTCTGTCTTGATCTATTCTGTTCCCAGGACCTGAATATCCAAGTGCTTGATGGACAGTGCATTCTAGTACCTGCCCTGTCCTTCAGAGGTGACATGTTCTAAGGGAATTCATCACCAGGCAAACTATACGTAAGTTCCCCCCTCCTGTTCAAGCTAGAAATTGAAGAGCAGTTCTTGGTTTCTTCTTCTCCTCCTCCTCGTGTCTCCCTCTCCATTACCAAGTCCTGTGGGTTTTATTTGTAAATAGTTTCACTTCTCTCCTCTCCTACCTTGCTCTATTGTGTGCACTTTCCTCAGACCATCAGTATCTCTCCTTAACTTAGCAATGATCTTCTGAGCGGTCAACCTGATCCTCCTCCAGAGGATCTTCCCAACCCAGGAGTCGAACCAGGGTCTCCTGCATTCCAGGCAGATTCTTTACCAGCTGAGCTACCAGGGAAGCCCTGTGATTTAAACTTACTACATTTTAATATAAACAATTAAAAGTTGAATTGACCTTGCTATTATATTTTGTAGACAATCCATTAACATCTATAAAGTGTTAGTCCATCTGTCATGTCTGACTTTTTGTGACCCCATGGATTGTAGTCCACTGCTGCTGGTGCTGCTAGCTGCTAAGTCGCTTCAGTCGTGTCCAGCTCTGTGCAACCCCACAGACGGCAGCCCACCAGGCTACCCCATCCCTGGGATTCCCCAGGCAAGAACACTGGAGTGGGTTGCCATTTCCTTCTCCAATGCATAAAGTGAAAGTGAAGTCGCTCAGTCATGTCCAACTCTTAAAGACCCCATTGACTGTAGCCTACCCGGCTCCTCTGCTATGGATTTTCCAGGCAAGAGTACTGGAGTGGGGTGCCATTCCCTTCTTCAAAAGGTCTTCCCATCCAAGGGATCGAACCTGGGTCTCTTGCACTGCAGATAGATCCTTTACAGTCTGAGCCATCAGGGAAGCCTAATTTTTAATTCTTCAATTTTCTGTTTACATTTCAGAATAATACATTTTGTTTTTTGGTTCTCAGACAGCCCTGAAAAGCTCCTAATCCTAATCACTCTTCCTATAGTGCGTGATAAATAAAACATCTCTGCTTGCCTTCTTGGAGTTTGTAGTCCAAAGATAGAAAAAAATAATAAAAGGAGATACATGTATTTTTATTTCACATAGTTTGAGTCCTAAAGCTCATATAAATTATTTTGTATCATTCTCACAGCAACTCTATGAGGTAGATACTATTAGTGCCTCCATTTTAAAGATGAGGAGGTTGGAGCCCAGAAAGTTTGAGTGGCTAGTCTAAGATCTCAAAGGTATGTGCTGCCTAAGCCAGGATTTGAATCCAGAAATTACATTCCTGGCATCACTGGATTCTCTGAACCGAGTCTTAAGATTTACAATCAGGAGTGATATAGGCCCAGGAAGCGTTTGCAAATGAAGGGGGTGGTGCTTTGGGCTCATTCCAGTGATGGAGGAGCAACCACTGTTATCAGGGAGGGGCAGGGAGGGATATCATCTTTTAGACAGTGGAACCATCAGATCAGGAGGAAATGTCCTTCCCAAAGGTCAGTAGCTCTCCTCCCCTTAAGAAATGCCAACTGTTAAGCTGCCTCTTCATTCATCCTGCCCATTTCCACCTTTTAAGTCAAATGTTAGGCAACATAAAAGACTAGATGTTTGGTCTCAATGACTTTTGTGAATTCTCTCAAGTTTCCTATTTCTTCTCTTTGTATCCTGAATTGCTACTACCCTGAGCCAGCTATAAGAGTCAAATCCCCTTACATTTGTTTTGGGGGATACTAAATATACTACTACATATTACTCAGTGTTAAATAGAACACCGACTAAAACTTGATGATAGTTGCAATATTTCGTGAAGTAATGTGTACTCTGCATGTAAAACCAATCAATGTAACATCTTAGGGGGTTTTTTGAATAAACACGAGGCATCAAGTCAAAGAGGATGAGGTGAAAATGTTTAGGGTGGCTTGAAAAACTGCTTTGAGACGGGCCCTTTCATGGGGTTTTAAATGGTTAAGGTTGCACAACTAGTAAAGAGCAGAGTCCAGATTCAGTGACAATGTGAGTCTGCAGCTCATGTCTTAATGTTTTGCATCATGTTTTCTCCTGCACTAGGAGTCAAAAAGAACTGGTTTCTAACCCTGATCCTCCTGTCATCTCACTGAGTGACCCTAATGAGGTTATGTGACTTCTCTTAGTATCTACATCTAAAAATAAGGAAGGCTAGGATACTTAGTGGAGAAGGCAATGACACCCCACTCCAGTACTCTTGCCTGGAAAATCCCATGGACGGAGGAGCCTGGTAGGCTGCAGTCCATGGGGTCGCTGAGGGTTGGACATGACTGAGTGACTTAACTTTTACTTTTCACTTTCATTCTTTGGAGAAGGAAATGGCAACCCACTCCAGTATTTTTACCTTGAGAATTCCATGGACAGAGACTAGGGAATGTGGTCCACAAGGTCACAAAGAGTCAGACACAACCGAAGCAACTCAGCACACAGACATGCAGAATGCTAAAGCCTCTTCCATCTCTTCCAGTCATTGATTTTATAGGATCTTGGTCATTAAATGGTTTGTTGTATTTTAAAGAAACAAATTTTGTCCTCGTGTTAATGCCAGCCAGACCTGTTGCTCTTAACTGTATATAACTGCTTCTCTTTGCTGAAGACATTTGCCAGCCCCACCCTGATGGATCTATAAGGCTCTGGCACTCTGCCTAGGTCTAGCCCATAGAATTCCAATAACAAGTCCACTGGGCATCTGAGACCACCAGGCTATTTGTTATACCATGCCAACTGAAGTTGGGCAGAGATTAAAGTTGGCTTTTATTATTTGGGGCCAGAGTTTGAGAGAGAGTAGGGTACAAAGCCAAAAGCATTGTCTTTCGAGTCAAGCAGGCATGAGTGCATATCCAACTCAACCACTTTCTGGGCTTGTGGCCATAACCAAGCTTCAGTGTAAGAGGTACTTTCACAGAGAGGCCTCACAAGGTCTCCCAAGTCAGGTTAGCTCAGAACATGAGTTTTACCCCATGATAATCTTATCATATTTAACCATACTCTTGCCTGGAAAAATCCCATGGACGGAGGAACCTGGTAGGCTGCAGTCCATGGTGTCGCTAAGAGTCAGACTTGACTGAGTGACTTCACTTTCACTTTTCACTTTCCTGCATTGGAGAAGGAAATGGCAACCCACTCCAGTGTTCTTGCCTGGAGAATCCCAGGGGCGTGGGAGCCTGGTGGGCTGCCGTCTATGGGGCCACACAGAGTCGGACAGGACTGAAGTGACTTAGCAGCAGCAGCAGTGGGTACTTAATAAGTACTTTGAGAATAAATAAATAGTCTTTCTCAGTCTCTGTAGTCACTCCTATGAGATGGGTAAAGAGGAGGACTGGACTCTTAAGCAGCAAAATCAAGTCAAAATTCTTCAAAACTAGCATAACACTCGCACAATATTAGGTAGTATGATTGCAATCTGAAATAAACTAGTTAAAGAGCAAACCTCAGATTCAAGTAGGGCTTTTCTGTAACTTAAAACTTAGAGGAAGAAATGAAGAAGCTAAAAATTACTGAGTGTGTGTGATGTGCCAGTGTGTGTGATAGATGCACATTTAGTATTCAAAAAGTTCAAAAGGTTCAAATTCAAAAAGAATTTCCAGAGGAGGGAAATAGACAAAGGCAAGATTTGCTCTAACTTTTCACACATTTTAGTGAGCCTGTTGCCTTTTTCTTCTAATTTGGAACTTTTGAGGCCACTGCTCTTAGAAGGAAAAAGCTGGTGATGCTTATCTGTATTGAGAACTAGCGAATGCCCTCTTCCGCTCCCTTGGTCGGCCCCACTGTTGTTCAGGTGCTGCCTGTGAACAGACACCCACAGAAGACGGAAAAGATGAATCCGCAGATTGCTACAGGCACATGCGCCTTTAGATGAGGTAGCAGACACCGTGCGGCTGGGCCTGCCAATGAGATACGATCCCATATAAGAGTGACCACACCTCTCTTAAAAGTGACAGTGATGGAACATGGCCAAGAGGAGTACTAAGGGCAGCTGTGTTCTGTGGGTTTTATCCAGAGCAAGAGTCAGAAGATCCAAACTGTAGCCAAAGATTTATTGTTTGCTAATATCCTTTGTGGGCTTCCCTGATGGCTCAGTGATAAAAAAAAATCCACCTACCTATGCAGGAGACATGGGTTAGATCCCTGGGTTGGGAAGATCCCTGGAGAAGGAAATGGCAACCCACTCCAGTATTCTTGCCTGGGAAATCCTATGGACAGAGGAGCCTGGTGGGCTACATTCCATGAGGTCATAAATAGTCAGACACGACTTGGCAACTAAACAGCAATAACAACAATATCTTTTGTAAGCCTGTTTCATCGCCTGACTAATGGATCACTAAATATCCACACATTCATTTATTCATTCACTAAATAAACCTGTAGTAAAACTATGTCACCAATCATGCAAAACACTTAAATACAAAGGTTTGATTGCTACAAATTCCTGTAATGAAGGAGTCACCATCTAGTGAAGAAGAAAAGTGTGAAAAACAAATAGTGAATTTAACAAAAAGTTCAAAAATCCTTTTTTGCGAGACATATGAAAAGTGCAATATGATCACAGAGAAAAGAGAGAATGTCTTACTCTCCAGGTTACTAGAAGTTTTCATTGACGTAAATATATTTGAGTGAGCTTTAAAATATGTTAGAATTTATCAGATAAAGTAGGTAAATAAATGTGTTCAAGGCAGAGATTGTCCTGAGGCAGTGAGTCATGAAATAGCACAATGCCCAGCACAGAGTGGCCACGTTAAATATTTGCTTTATGAATGAATAAATGTATCTATGAATGAACGAATGAATGTTTGGAGAAGCATAAAAAACTCATTGTTCCTGGACATATTGTATAAGCTTTAGAGAAGATAGCAGGGGCAGTGTAAACTGTGGGAAAGTGGGGGTGAATTTAAACATTAAGAATGGGTAGTTTTGACATAATTGTGTTTTCTTTTTTTTTCTTTCTTTTTTTCTTTTTTGGCTACACAGATGCTGCTTGGCTTGTGGGATCCTAGTTCCCTGACCAGGGATTGACCCAGGCCCTCAGCAGTGAAGTGTGCTGAGTGCTAACCACTGAACCTCCAGGGAATTCCCAATTATTGTTTTTCTAATGTAAGTTTGTCTAGCAATTGACTCAAACTCTTGTTTAAATCCCAAAGTGCTCTTTATACTTTTTGATATGCCCTGCTACTTGAATTATGAACAAGTTTCATTGGGGAAGGTGATGACTTGATATGACTGTAACAAATCAAGCAGAAATAACCTTAACTAGGTTACAATTTTGATTAACATATTCATTTATGTCATTCATTTACCTATTAAATACAAAGGTATCCAA
>NW_020867455.1:0-45254 GCF_003369695.1 Bos indicus x Bos taurus | reverse complement strand
AGAAAAACTATTAAAATTGCAACATATGGAGGCTGAACAACACACTGCTGAATAACCAACAAATCACAGAAGAAAACAAAGAAATCAAAATATGCATAGAAACGAATGAAAATGAAAAAAAAAAAAAAAAACAAAACCAAAACCTGTGGGATCCTGTAAAAGCAGTGCTGAGGGGAAGTTCATACCAATACAGGCATACCTCAAGAAACAAGAAAAAAGTCAAATAAATAATCTAACTCTACACCTAAAGCAACTAGAAAAGGAAGAAATGGAGAATCCCAGAGTTAGTAGAAGGAAAGAAATCTTTAAAAACTAGGGCAGAAATAAAATACAAAAGAAACAAAAGAGACCATAGCAAAAATCAACAAAGCTAAAAGCTGGTTCTTTGAGAGGATAAATAAAATTGACAAACCATTAGCCAAACTCATCAAGAAACAGAGGGAGAAAAAATCAAATAAATAAAATTAGGAATGAAAATGTGAGATCACAACAGACAACACAGAAATACAAAGATCATAAAAGACTACTATCAGCAATTATATGCCAATAAAATGGACAACTTGGAAGAAATAGACAAATATTAGAAAAGTACAACTTTCCAAAACTGAACCAGAAGAAATAGAAAATCTTAACAGACACATCACAAGCACGGAAATAGAAACTGTAATCAGAAATCTTCCAGCAAACAAAAGCTCAGGTCCAGGTGGCTTCACAGCCGAATTCTACCAAAAATTTAAAGAGCTAACACCTATCTTACTCAAACTCTTCAGAGTTTGAAGTAAATTACAGAGGAAGGGTAAACTTCCAAACTCATTCTATGAGGCCACATCACCCTAATTACCAAAAACCTGACAAAATGCCACAAAAAAAAGAAACTGCAGGCCAATATCACTGATGAACATAGATGCAAAATTTCCTTAACAAAATTCTAGCAAACAGAATCCAACAACAGCATTAAAAAGACATACACACCATGACCAAGTGGGCTTTATCCCAGGGATGCAAGGATTCTTCAATATCTGCAAATCAATCAATGTAATACACCACATTAACAAATTGAAAATAAAAGCCATATGAGTATCTCACTAGATGCAGGAGAAAGCCTTTGACAAATTCAACATCCATTTATGATAAAAACTCTCCAGAAAGCAGGAATAGAAGGAACATACCTCAACATAATAAAAGCTATATACGACAAACCTACAGCAAACATTATCCTCAATGGTGAAAAAATCGAAAGCATTTCCCCTAAAGTCAGGAACAAGACAAGGGTGCCCACTCTCCCACTACTATTCAACATAGTTTTGGAAGTTTTGGCCACAGCAATCAGAGCAGGAAAAGAAATAAAAGGAATTAAATTGGAAAGAAATAAAAGGAATTAAATTGGAAAAGAAGAAGTAAAACTCTCACTGTTTGCAGATGACAATGATGCTCTACATACAAACCCTAAAGACCCCACCAGAAAATTACTAGAGCTAATCAATGAATATAGTAAAATTGCAGGATATAAAATCAACACAGACAGAAATCCCTTGCGGTTCCTATACACTAATAATGAGAAAATAGAAAGAGAAATTAAGGAAACAATTCCATTCACCATACAACAAAAGAATAAAATAGGAATATATCTACCTACAGAAACTAAAGGCCTATAATAAAAACTATAAAACACTGGTGAATGAAATCAAACAGGACACTAATGGATGAAGAAATATACCATGTTCACGGATTGGAAGAATCAATATAGTGAAAGTGAGTATACTACCCAAAGCAATCTATAGATTCAATACAATCCCTATCAAGCTACCAATGGTATTTTTCACAGAGCTAGAAACAAATAATTTCACAATTTATATGGAAATACAAAAAACCTCACATATCCAAAGCAATCTTGAGAAAGAAGAAGAATGTAACTGGAGGAATCAACCTGCCTGACTTCAGGCTCTACTACAAAGCCACAGTCATCAACACTGTATGGTACTGGCACAAAGACAGAAATATAGATCAATGGAACAAAATAGAAAACCCAGAGATAAATTCATGCACCTATGGACACCTTATCTTTGACAAAGAAGGCAAGAATATACAATGGAGAAAAAGAAAATCTCTTTAACAAGTGGTGCTGAGAAAACTGGTCAACCACTTGTAAAAGAATGAAACTAGAACACTTTCTAACACCATACACAAAAATAAACTCAAAATATAAACTCCTAGAGGAAAACATAGGCAAAACACTCTCCGACATAAATCACAGCAGGATCCTCTATGACCCACGTCCCAGAATATTGGAAATAAAAGCAAAAATAAACAAATGGGATCTAATTAAAATTAAAAGCTTCTGCACAACAAAGGAAACTATAAACAAGGTGAAAAGACAGCCTTCAGAATGGGAGAAAATAATAGCAAATGAAGCAAGTGACAAAGAACTTATCTCAAAAATGTGCAAGCAACTCCTGCAGCTCAATTCCAGAAAAATAAACGACCCAATCAAAAATGGGCCAAAGATCTAAACAGACATTTCTCCAAAGAAGACAGATGGCTAACAAACACATGAAACGATGCTCAACATCACTCATCATCAGAGAAATGCAAATGAAAACCACAATGAGGTACCATTTCATGCCAGTCAGAATGGCTGTGATCCAAAAGTCTACAAGCAATAAATGCTGGAGAGGGTGTGGAGAAAAGGGAACCCTCCTACACTGTTGGTGGGAATGCCATCTAGTACAGCCACTATGGAGAACAGTGTGGAGATTCCTTAAAAAACTGGAAATAAACTGCCTTATGACCCAGCAATCCCACTGCTCTGGGCATACACACAGGGTAAATCAAATTGAAAGAGACACGTGTACCCCAATGTTCATCACAGCACTGTTATAATAGCCATGACATGGAATCAACCTAGATGTCCATCAGCAGACGAATGGTTAAGAACGCTGTGATACATATACACAATGGAGTATTACTCAGCCATTAAAAAGAATGCACTTGAATCAGTTTTAATGAGGTGGCTGAAACTGGAGCCGATTATACCGAGTGAAGTAAGCCAGAAAGGAAAACACCAGTACAATATACTAACGCATATATATGGAATTTAGAATGATAGTAATGATAACTCTGTATGCGAGACAGCAAAAGAGACACAGATGTATAGAACAGTCTTTTGGACTCTGTGCGAGAGGGAAGGTGGGATGATATGGGGGAATGACATGGAAACATGTATAATATCATATAAGAAATGAATCGCCAGTCCAGGTCGATACAGTATCCTTGGGGCTGGTGCACTGGGATGACCCAGAGGGATGGTACAGGGAGGGAGGTTGGAGGGGTGTTTGATGGGGAACATGTGTACACCTGTGGTGGATTCTTGTTGATGTGTGGCAGAACCAATGCAATATTGTAAAGTAATTAGCCTCCAATTAAAATAAATAAATTTAAATTAAAAAAAAAAAAAAAAGAAACTGGTATTCCACAACAACAATGGCCTGGAGAGAAGTCCCCCTCTTAAGAGCTGTGCACATGTAAAACTCAATCAGGACAGCCAATGTTACTTAGTTTTCAACATGGAAGTCAGCAAGAAGGTTCTCAGAGACAAGGGCTTCCCTCCAAAGCTTCTGAAGCAGCAGAGGAGCACGGCTCGGGGTGGAGGCTGGGGAACTAACTACATAAAATAACAACCCAGTCTGGAAAGAACACCATGTCCATATTCCACAGATAAGAACACAACGTATTTAAATTAGCATCTAAGTGTAATAAAATCAAAAGAACCAAATTTAAAACCAGTCTTCTTTAAAGCCACTATTAGATTTTTTAATAATGTGCTTAGAATTCTAAAGTGCTTTTTTTTAAAGAAAATAAATGGCTTCCAAAAAAATAATTCTTTTATTTGTAGAAAGTTTATGAAGCACTTTTGTGGCTGCCTTATTATTTTACTCTCATCATCAGCTCATAAAAGAGATATCTTTCAATCCATTTTACAGATGAGGAGAATAAGACCCAGAACTGAAGGGATGCATCCAAATTACTATTTCTAAGGCATAGTACAAAACTTCAACTCTGGTTTTGTAACTTGTGAACTCTGCATTGGAAAGTGTTTCAAGTCAAATACATTCTACATTTGCTAAGTAAATGTTTTGTATCTTGCAGCCTCATTTTGGCATGAAAATCCATTTAGGATTAAAAAGTTACTGAGTCAGTAATTTCATCATAAGTAAATGAAAATGAGAGTTCAGAAATGTTTGTCCCTTTGAAATCTTTAGAACTTCAGGAAGCCAGATTCACAGATTCAAAGAATTTGATTTCAAATAAAAGCATTTATTAGGTATGCACACAACCCCATACCTACTGTGCACTGTCTCAGGACATTCTGGTACTGAAAAAAGGGTTGTTTTTGTTGTTGTTATTCTTTTGGGATTCAGATGACCATTATATCCACTACTGTGGGTAATTGTTCTAAGAATCCCTTAGAAGAAATGTAGTAGCCCTCACAATCAATAAAAGAGTCTGAAATGTGGTACTTGGGTACAATCTTAAATGACAAAATGATCTACATTCATTTCCAAGGCAAACCATTCGACATCACAGTTATCCAAATCTATGCCCAAACCACTAATGCCAATGAGGCTGAAGTTGACCAGTTCTATGAAGTTCACAAGATAAAACGAACACCTAAAGAAGATGTCCTTTTCATGATAGGGGATTGGAATGGAAAAGTAGGAGGTCAAGAGATACCTGGAGTATCAGGCAAGTTTGGCCTTAGAATACAAAATGAAACAGGGCAAAGGCTAACAGAGTTTTGACAAGAGAACAGACTGGTCATAGCAAACACCCCTTTCCATGAAAGTGGGTGGTAATCTGTCTTACCTCAGATAGTAGGGACATCAAAGTTTAGGGAATAACAGTCTTTTACTTAAAGTCCTCAATCATAGCTCAAAAAGAACCTGGGATGTTAATAAAAGACACACTCTCTTGCCCTTTGCTCTCAGTGATCCCCAAAATTCTAAATAATATGTCAGAATATTTGAGTACAGAATCTACTTTCTAGGTCCCTTACCAGAACTCTAATTTGTGAGTAGGTAGAGAATAGGCATTAGTTGAGGCTAAAAAAATCACACCATCCCCTAAGTAAGCAATGTTCAGTGTGGTGAGGGAACCTCCCAGGTAGGAAGAGTTCCCCTCGCCAGGAGAGGGAGAGAAGTCTGAGCAACAGGCTTCTCCAGCCTTTGGAGTCATTGTACAAATGTCCTGCTTTGATTTCACCCTACTCAGACTCATAAGGCTCAGATGTACAGAGATATGAGGAACAAGAAGAAAAGTAGGGACCACTAATAGCAGCCACACAGTAGAAGTTGTTGCAGTTCACAGGGACCTACTTAGGAGACAAACTCAGCAGATTCCACCACTGATTAAACAAAGATCTTGCAAGCCACCTGGCATTTCCTGAAGATGACACCAAATTTTGTGCCTCAGGTATTTACATTTGCTGATGTGGCTACTGGAGCCCCTTCCCAGTCTGTCCCCAGACTCCAGCCAGAGTCCAGAGTCCCCACACCCAAAGCCAGCTCTTTTTTTGAGGCCGTGTGAGTGCAAGATGCAAGCCTAGACTCCTCTGGCTGATACCCACTGCTGGTCATACACTTAGACTAACTGCTCCAGCTGAGCACCCACACACACCCAGCCTGAGCCCTGTGTGTGGCCTCCACTGCAGTGCACATGTCTAGAGGGAGAGTTTGCAGCTGTGGGAGAATATGCCAACAGCCATGACCCCTGCAACTGCCAGTGAGCCCTTACTTGGCCTGATTCTTGCTTCCTACACATTATATATATGTCTGCACCTGGCTTCTGCCCCAACATAAGACCTGTAGCTGACTCATGCTGCTGAGTTTGTGCCCACTTTCTCTGGCCACCACCAATGCCTGTCCTGTTCCCTAGCCACTGAGCTTTTAGACACCACTGAAGATACCTATTATCCTTACAGCCACTGAGCAACCCCAGCAGTGTTCATCAAGGTCTACACAGTTTGTCAGTGTTGTGGTACCAGTGGCCTGAGCTGTTGAGACATCATGCCCCTTTCCTCAGACTCAGTGCTTCCACATGCTCCCACAACTCATACCTTGCAGCACTTGACCTAGAGTAACAGCATACATTGGCATACTCCCACTCACAGGTGAAAATCTTCTCTTACTAAAGATAGTCCATAAAGCCTGGAAGAGGTGGATACTTTTTCAAATCCATAGACATATCTGGAAGGTTCTGGGGATCACTGAAGAATCAGGGGGAAATGACTCCACCAGAGGACTACAGTAAATCTCCAGTAGCTGGCCGTGAAGGAATGGAGATCTAGGAATTGTCCAACAAAGCATTATAAACAATTGTTCAAAGGTGCTCAGAGAGCTACAAGAGAACACAGATAAACAACTTAACAATAACTGGAGACAATAAAAGAACTAAATGGGAAGTTCAACAAAGAGATAGAAAATATAAAAAGAACCAAATATTGCTTATGAGTACAATGACTGAACAATAGACAGTTTCAACAGCAGACTGCAGCAAGCAAAGAAAAGAACCAGTGAGCCTGAAGACAGAAGATTTAAATTATATTTTCAGAGGAGTAAATTAATTTTAAAAAAAATGCAGCAGCAGCAGCAGAGAAGGAGTGAAAAAAGGTTATGGAACTTATTGGACATCTTCAAGAGAAATAATGTATGCACCATTAGAGTCCCAGAAGGAGAAAGATAGGCAAAAGGAGTGAAGGGCTTACTTAAAGAAATAATAGCTAACAGCTTCCCAAACTTGGAGAGAGATTTGGCTATTCAAGTTCATGAAGCAAATAGATCACCCTAAAACTTCAATCCAAAACGATCTCCAAAAAAATACATAATGAAACTGTTTAAAATCAAAGATGAGAGAGCTTTAAAAGCAACAAGAGAAAACATATTTCTCTTAGAAAAAGGACCCAACCTTAAGGCTATTAGAATATTTCTCAACAAAGACCTTGCAGACCAGGAGATAATGGGATGATACATTCAAAGTTCTAAGAACAACAACCAAAAAAAAAAAAAAAAAAACTGCCAAAGAAGAGTGTTTTACCCAGTAAGGTTATTCTCCAGAAGTGAAGGCAAGATAAAGAATTTTCCAGTAAAAATAAGCACAAAAGTAAACAAGTGGGACCTGATTAAACTTAAAAGCTTTTGTATAGCAAAGGAAACTATAAGCAAGGTGAAAAGCCAACCCTCAGAATGGGAGAAAATAATATCAAATGAAACAAATGACAAAGGATTAATTTCCAAAATATACAAGCAGCTCATACAACTCAATACCAGAAAAGCAACCCAATCAAAAAACGTAAAAAAGACTGAAACAAACATTTCTCCAAAGACGTACAGATGGCGAACAAACACATGAAAAGATACTCAACATTGCTCATTATTAGAGAAATGCAAATCAAAACTACAATGAGATATCACCTCACACCAGTCAGAATGGCAATCATCAGAAAGTCTACAAACAATAAATGCTGGAGAGGGTGCGGAGCAAAGGAATGCTCTTGCACTGTTGGTGGGAGTGTAAATTGATACAACCACTATGGAAGACGGTATGGAGATTCCTTTAAAAAAAAAAAAAAAACTAGGAATCAAAGCACCATATGACCCAGCAATCCCACTCCTAGGCATATACCCTGAGGAAACCAAAATTGAAAAAGACACATATGTCCCATTGTTCATTGCAGCACTATTTACAATAGCTAGAACATGGAAGCAACCTTGATGTCCATCGACAGATAAATGGATGAAGAAGTTGTGGTACATACACACAAAGGAATATTCAGTTCAGTTCAGCTCAGTCGCTCAGTCATGTCTGACTTTTTGTGACCCCATGAATCGCAGCACGCCAGGCCTCCCTGTCCATCACCAACTCCCGGAGTTTACCCAAACTCATGCCCATCAAGTCGCTGATGCCATCCGGTCATCTCATCCTCTATCGCTCCCTTCTCCTCCTGCCCCCAATCCCTCCCATCATCAGGTTCTTTTCCAATGAGTCGACTCTTCGCATGAGGTGGCCAAAATATTGGAGTTTCAGCTTCAGCATCAGTCATAAAAAGGAATGCATTTGAGTCAGTTCTGATGAGGTTGATGAACCTAGAGCCTATTATACACAGTGAAATAAGTCAGAAAGAAAAAGATAAATATTGTATACTAATGCATATATACAGAATCTAGAAAAATGATATTGAAGAATTTATTTGCAGGATAGCAGGAGAAACAGACATAAAGAATAGACTTATGGGCATGGGGAGAGGGAAGGAGAGAGTGAGATGTATGGAGAGAGTAACATGGATACTTACATTACCATATGTAAACTAGATAGCCAATAGGAATTTGTTGTATGTCTCAGGAACTCAAACAGGGGCTCTGTATCAACCTAGAGCTGTGGGATGGGGATGGAGAAGGAAGGGAGGCTCAATAGGAAAGGGATATATGTATACATATGGCTGATTCATATTGGTTTGACAGAAAACAACAAATTCTGTAAAGCAATTATGCTTCAATTTAAAAAAATAAATTTTTAAAAAAGTAAAGTGTAAAAAAACAAGATCCTATTATATAGCAGAGGTAACTATATTAACAAAAAGAAGAATTTTCCAATAAAGTAAAGCTGGGGGATTTTATCACCACTAAATGCGTCTTACAAGAAATTGTGAAAGCACAGCAGATAAACCATCAGCAAAACAAAAAGACAATCTAATGAATAGGAAAAAATAGTTGCAAATGATATGACCAATAAAGGCCTAGTGCTCAAAATATATAAACAAAGGGAACAAGAGCAAAAATAAACAAACCAGACCTGATTAATCTTAAAAGCTGTTGCACAGCAAAGGAAACCATCAACAAAATGAAAAGGTAATCTACAGACTGGAAGAAAGCATTTGCAAATGATATGACCAACAAGGGCTTAATATCCAAAATATATAAACAATTTATAAAACTTAATATAAAAAACCAAACCTAATCAAAAATTGGGCAGAAGATCTGAACAGACATTATTACAAAGACACACTAGCACATAGGGAATTGATAACTGCCTAGATTGCTCTCGCCCCTTTTGATTCCCCCTCTTCTCTTGGTCACCTCTATCTCTCTCCTCCCTCTTCTCTTCTCCATGTAACTCTGTGAACCTCTCTGGGTGTCCCTCAGAGTGGAGAATCGTTTCACCATTAACCTATATGTTTTATCATCAGTGCTGATGGATGGAGAAGTCTTGAGGCTACTGTAAGAATAAGACTGAAAAGCAGAGGCAGGAGACTTAAGCCCAAAACCTGAGAACAGCAGAGAACTCCTGACTCCAGGGGACATTAATCGATAAGAGCTCATCCAAAAGCATCCATAGCTACACTGAAACCAAGCTCCACCCAGGAGCCAACAAGTTCCAGAGCAAGATATACCACACAAATTCTCCAGCAATGCAGGAACAGAGCCCTGAGCTTCGATATACAGGCTGCCCAAAGTCACACCAAACCCATAGACATCTCAAAACTCACTACTGGACACTTCATTCATTGCACTCCAGAGAGAAGAAATCCAGCTCCACCCACCAGAACACCGACACAAGCTTCCCTAACCAGGAAACCTTGACAAGCCACTCATCCAACCCCATGCACAGAAAGGAATCTCCACAAAAAAGAAGAACCACAAACTGCCAGAATACAGGAAGGCCACCCCAAACAGTAATCCAAATAAGATGAAAAGGCAGAGAAATATTCAGTTCAGAATAATGATAGTAGAATGATTCAAAATCTTGAAAACAAAATGGAGTTACAGATAAATAGCCTGGAGACAAGGACTGAGAAAATTCAAGAAATGTTTAACAAGGACCTAGAAGAAATAAAAAACAGTCAATCAACAATGAATAATGCAATAACTGAGATCAGAAACACTCTGGAGGGAACCAACAGTCAAATAACAGAGGCAAAAGATAGGATAAGTGAGGTGGATGATAGAATGGTGGAAATTAATGAAGCAGAGAGGAAAAAAGAAAAAAGAATTAAAAGAAATGAGGACAACCTCGAAGACCTCTGGAACAATGTCAAATGCCCCAACATTCGAATCATAGGAGTTGCAGAAGAACAAGACAAAAAGAAAGACCATTAGAAAACACTTGAGGAGATGATAGTTGAAAACTTCCCTAAAATGGGGAAAGAAATAGCCACCCAAGTCCAAGAAACCCAGAGAGTCTCAAACAGAATAAACCCAAGGAAAAACACCCCAAGACACATATTAATCAAATTAACAAAGATCAAACACAAAGAACAAATATTAAAAGCAGCAAGGGAAAAACAACAAATAAAAAACAAGGGGATTCCCATAAGGATAACAGCTGATCTTTCAACAGAAACTCTGCAGGCCAGAAGGGAATGGCAGGACATACTTAAACCGATGAAAGAAAAAAACCTACAACCCAGATTACTGTACTGAGCAAGGATCTCATTCAAATATGAAGGAGAAATCAAAAGCTTTACAGACAAGCAAAAGCTCAGAAAATTCAGCACCACCAAACCAGTTCTTCAACAAATGCTAAAGGATCTTCTTTAGACAGGAAACAGAATAAAGGTGTATAAACTCGAACCCAAAACAATAAAGTAAATGGCAACAGGATCATACTTATCAATAATTACCTTAAACATAAATGGGTTGAATGCCCCAACAAAAAGACAAAGACTGGCTGAATGGATACAACAACAAGACCCCTATATATGCTGTCTACAAGAGACCCAACTCAAAACAAGGTACACACACAGACTGAAATTGAAGGGCTGGAAAAAGATACTTTATGCAAATGGAGACCCAAAGAAAGCAGGAGTAGCAATACCAAAATCAGAAAAAATAGACTTTGAAACAAAGGCTGTGAAAAGAGACAAAGAAGGACACTACATAATGGTCAAAGGATCAATCCAAGAAGATATAACAATTATACATATATACGCACCCAACATAAGAGCACTGCAATCTGTAAGGAAATGCTAACAAGTATGAAAGGCGAAATTAACAATAACACAATAATAGTGGGAGACTTTAATACCCAACTCACACCTATGGATAGATCAACTAAACATAAAATTAACAAGGAAACACAAACTTTAAATGATACAATAGGCCAGTTAGACCTATTTGATATCTGTAGGACATTTTGCCCCAAAACAATGAATTTCACCTTTTTCTCAAATGCACATCGAACCTTCTCCAGGATAGATCACATCCTGGGCCATAAATCTAGCCTTGGTAAATTCAATGAAATTGAAATCATCCCAAGCATTTTTTCTGACCACAGTGCAGTACAATTAGATGTCAATTACAGGGAAAAAAACTATTAAAATTTCCAACATATGGAGGCTAAGCAACACACTTCTGAATAACCAGCAAATCACAGAAGAAATCAAAATATGCATAGAAACGAATGAAAATGAAAACACAACAACCCAAAACATATGGGACTCTTTAAAAGCATTGCTAAGGGGAAGGTTCATAGCAATACAGGCATACCTCAAGAAACAAAAAAAAAAGTCAAATAAATAACCTAACTCTACACCTAAAGCAACTAGAAAAAAAGAAGAAATGAAGAACCCCAGGGTTAGTAGAAGGAAGGAAATCTTAAAAATTAGGGCAGAAATAAATGCAAAAGAAACAAAAGAGACCACAGAAAAAATCAACAAAGCCAAAAGCTGGTTCTTTGAGAAGATAAATAAAATTGACAAACCATTAGCCAGACTCATCAAGAAACAAAAGGAAAAAGTTCAAATCAACAAAATTAGAAATGAAAATGGAGAGATCACAACAGACAACACAGAAATACAAAGGATCATAAGAGACTATTTATATGCCAATAAAATGGACAACTTGGAAGAAATGGACAAATTCTTTTCTAAAAAGCACAACTTTCCAAAACTGAACCAGGAAGAAATAGAAAATCTTAACAGATTCCTTACAAGCATGAAAGCGAAACGGTAATCAGACATCTTCCAGCAAACAAATCCCAAGACCAGACAGCTTCACAGCTGAATTCTACCAAAAATTTAGAGAAGAGCTAACATTTATCTTACTCAAACTCTTCCAGAAAATTGCAGAGGAAGGTAAACTTCCAAACTCATTCTATGAGGCCACCATCACCCTAATACCAAAACCTGACAAAGATGCCACAACAAAACAAAACTACAGGCCAATATCACTGATGAACATAGATGCAAAAATCCTTAACAAAATTCTAATAAACAGAATCCAACAACATATTAAAAAGATCATACATCATGACCAAGTGGGCTTTATCCCAGGGATGCAAGGATTCTTTAATACCCACAAATCAATTAATGTAATACACCACATTAACAAATTAAAAGATAAAAACCATTTAATTATCTCAATAGATGCAGAGAAAGCCTTTGACAAAATTTAACATCCATTTATGATAAAAACTCTCCAGGAAGCAGGAATAGAAGTAATATACCTCAGCATAATACAAGCTATATATGACAAATTCATGGCAAACATTATCCTCAATAATGAAAAATTGAAAGCATTTCCCCTAAACTCAGTAACAAGACAAGAGTGCCCATTCTCATCACTACTATTCAACATAGTTTTGGAAGTTTTGGCCACAGCAATCAGAGCAGAAAAAGAAATAAATGGAATCCATATTGGAAAAGAAGTAAAATTCTCACTGTTTGCAGATGACATGACCCTCTACATAGAAAATGCCAAAGACTCCACCAGAAAATTACCAGAGCTAATCAGTGAATATAGTAAAGTTGCAGGATATAAAATTAACACACAGAAATCCCTTGCATACCTATACAGAGACAAGGAGAAAACAGAAAGAGAAATTAAGAAAACAATTCCATTCACCATTGCAACGAAAAGAATAAAATACTTAGCAATATAGCTACCTAAAGAAACAAAAGACCTATATATAGAAAACTATTTTAAAAACTGCTGAAATAAATCCAAAAGGACACAGAAAGATGCAAAAATATACCATGTTCATTGATCGGAAGACTCAATATAGTGAAAATGAGTACACTACCAAAAGCAATCTATAGATTCAATGGAATCCCTATCAAGCTACCAATGGTATTTTTCACAGAGCTAGAACAAATAATTTTACAATTTATATGGAAATACAAAAAACCTCGAATATCCAAAGCAATCTTGAGAAAGAAGAATGGAACTGGAGGAATCAACCTACCTGACTTCAGGCTCTACTACAAAGCCACGGTCATCAAGACAGTATGGTACTGGCACAAAGACAGAAAAATAGATCAACGGAACAAAATAGAAAGCCCAGAGATAAATCCACGCACCTATGGACACCTTAACTTCAACAAAGGAGGCAAGAATATACAATGGAGAAAAGACGATCTCTTTAACAAGTGGTGCCTGGAAAACTGGTCAACCACTTGTAAAAGAATGAAACTAGAACACTTTCTAACATCATACACAAAAATAAACTCAAAATGGATGAAAGATCTAAACGTAAGATCAGAAACTATAAAACTCCTGGAGGAGAACATAGGCAAAACAGTCTCCGAAATAAATCACAGCAGGATCCTCTATGACCCACTTCCCAGAGTAATGGGAATAAAATCAAAAATAAACAAATGGGACCTAATTAAACTTAAAAGCTTTTGCACAATGAAGGAAACCATAAGCAAGGTGAAAAGACAGCCTTTAGAATGGGAGAAAATAATAGCAAACAAAGCAACTGACAAAGAATTAATCTCAAAAATATACAAGCAGCTCCTACAACTCAATTCCAAAAAAAAAAAAAAATGGCCCAATCAGAAAATGGGCCAAGGGACTAAACAGATATTTCTCCAAAGAAGACATACAGATGGCTAACAAACACATGAAAAGATGCTCAACATCACTCATTATCAGAGAAATGCAAATCAAAACCACAATGAGGTACCATTTCACACCAGTCAGAATGGCTGTGATCCAAAAATCTATAAACAATAAATGCTGGAGAGGGTGCAGGAAAAAGGGAACTCTCTTATACTGTTGGTGGGAATGCAAACTAGTACAGCCACTATGGAGAACAATGTGGAGATTCCTTCAAAAACTGGAAATAGAACTGCCATATGACCCAACAATCCCACTGCTGGGCATGTACACCAAGGAAACAAGAATTGAAAGAGACACAAGTACCCCAATGTTCATTGCAGCATTCACTGTTTATAATAGCCAGGACATGGAAACAACCTAGATGTCCATTGGCAGATGAATGGATAAGAAAGCTTGGTATATATACACAATGGAATATTACTCAGCCATTAAAATGAACACATTTGAATCAGTTCTAATGAGGTGGATATAACCGGAGCCTATTATACAGAGTGAAGTAAGTCAGAAAGAAAAACACCAATACAGTATACTGATGTATATATATGGAATTTAGAAAGATGGTACTGACAACCCCATATGCAAGACAGCAAAAGAGACACAGACGTATAAAACAGTCTTTTGGACTGTGTGGGAGAAGGCAAGGGTGTGATGATCTGAGAGAATAGCATTGAAACACGTATATTATCATATGTGAAACAGATCACCAGTCCAGGTTCGATGCATGAGACAGGGTGCTCATGGCTGGTGCAATGGGGATGACCCAGAGAGATGGGACGGGGAGGGAGGTGGGAGGGGGGGCTCAGGATGGGGAACATATGTACACCCATGGCTGATTCATGTCAATGTATGGCAAAAACCACTACAATAGTGTAAAGTAATTAGCCTTCAATTAAAATAAATTTTAAAAAAAGACATACTAAAGGCTAACAAGAGCATGAAAAGTTGCTCAACATTCTTGATTAATACAGAAATGAAAATCAAAACAATGAGATATCTCAACACCTGTCAGATGGCTATCATCAAAAAGACCACAAATAACAAATGTTGGAGCAGATGTGAAGAGGTAGGTATGTAAATTGATGCAAACACTAAGAAAAATATCAGTAGTAAGGAAGTTCCACACAGAGCTAAAAATAGAACCACTCCTGGGTATTGTGTTGTTCAGTCACTAAGTCATTTCTGAATCTTTGCAACCCCATGAACTGCAGCACCTCAGGCTTCCCAGTCCCTTACTATCTCCTAGAGTCTGCTCAAACTCATGTCCATTGAGTCAGCGATGCCATCCATACATCTCATCCTCTGTTGCCCCCTTCTCCTTTTGCCTTCAATCTTTCCCAGCATTCATTCCCAGTGGAAAATTCTGAAAGAGATGGGAATACCAGACCACCTGACCTGCCTCTTGAGAAACCTGTATGCAGGTCAGGAAGCAGCTGTTAGAACTGTACATGGAACAACAGACTTGTTCCAAACAGTAAAAGGAGTACGTCAAGGCTGTATATTGTCACCCTGCTTATTTAACGTATATGCAGAGTACATCATGAGAAATGCTGGGGTGGAGGAAGCCCAAGCTGGAATCAAGATTGCTGGAAGGAATATAAATAACATCAGATATGCAGATGACCCCACCATATGGCAGAAAGTAAAGAAGAACTAAAAAGCCTTTTGATGACAGTGAAAGAGGAGAGTGAAAAAGTTGGCTTAAAGCTCAACATTCAGAAAACTAAGATCATGGCATCCAGTCCCATCACTTCAAAGCAAATAGATGGGGAAACAGTGGAAACAGTGGCTGACTTTATTTTTCTGGGCTCCAAAATCACTGCAGATGGTGACTGCAGCCATGAAATTAAAAAATGCTTACTCCTTGGAAAGAAAGTTATGACCAAACTAGACAGCATATTAAAAAGCAAAGACATTACTTTGCCAACAAAGGTCCATCTAGTCAAGGCTATGGTTTTTCCAGTAGTCATGTATGGATGTGAGAGTTGGACTATAAAGAAAGCTGAACGCCAAAGAATTGATGCTTTTGAACTGTGGTGTTGGAGAAGACTGTTGAGAGTCCCTTGGACTGCAAGGAGATCCAACCAGTTCATCCTAAAAGAGATCAGTCCTGGGTGTTCATTGGAGGGACTGATGTTGAAGCTGAAATTCTAACACTTTGGCCACTTGCTGTGAACAGCTGACTCATTTGAAAAGACCCTGATGCTGGGAAAGATTTAAGGCAGGAGGAGAAGGGGACGACAGAGGATAAGATGGTTGGATGGCATCACCGGCTCAATGGACATGGGTTTGGGTAGACTCCGGGAGTTAGTGATGGACAGGGAGACCTGGCGTGCTGCAGTTCATGGGGTTGCAAAGAGTTAGACATGACAGAGCGACTGAACTGAACTGAACTTTCCCAGCATTAGGATCTTTTTCGAAGAGTCTGCTCTTCATATTAGGTGGCCAAAGTGTTGAAACTTCAGCTTCAGCATCAGTCCTTCCAATGAATATTCAGGGCTGATTCCCTTTAGGATTGACTGGTTTGATCTCCTTGCAGTCCAAGGGACTCTCAGCAGTCTTCTCCAGCACCACAATTTCAAAGCATCAATCCTTTGGTTCTCAGCCTTCTTTATGGTCCAACTCTCACATGCATACATACATGACTACTAAAAAAGTCATAGCTTTGACTACATGGACCTTTGTTGCCAAAGTGGTACCTCTGCTTTTTAGTATGCTGTCTAGTTTGTCACAGCTTTTCTTCTAAGGAGCAAATGTCTTTTAATTTTAAAAGACATTAAAAATTTTCCACTCACCATCTGCAGTGATTTTGGAGCCCAGGAAAGTAAAATCTGTCACTGTTTCCACCTTTCCCCCATCTATTTGCCATGAAGTGATGGGACCCAATGCCATGATCTTAGTCTTTTGAATGTTGAGATTTGGGCCAGCTTTTTCACTCTCCTCTTTCACCCTTATCAAGAGGCTCTTTAGTTTCTTTTCACTTTCTGCCATTAAAGTGGTATCATCTACATATCTGAGGTTGTTGATATTTTTTCCTGGCAATCTTGGGCATATCTTGGGTATATATTGAGAATAAATGAAAATCTTAATTTGAAATGATATATGCACCCCAATATTCTTAGCAGCACTATTTACAATAGTGAATATTTGAAAGCAAGCTAAACGTCAGTCAACATATGAATGAATAAAGAAGATGTAGTATATGCATATAATGGAATATTGCCCAGTCATAAAAATAATGAAATTCTCCCAATTACAGAAACATGGATGGACATTAAATCAGACAAACAAAGACAAATTCTATATGATAACCATTATATGTGAAAACTAAAAAATAATACAAACAAATGTATATGTGCAACAGAAAGAGACCTACAGATATATATACCAAGCTGCTGCTGCTAAGTCACTTCAGTCATGTCTGACTCTGTGCGACCCTATAGACAGCAGCCCACCAGGCTCCCCCATCCCTGGGATTCTCCAGGCAAGAACATTGGAGTGGGTTGCCATTGCCTTCTCCAATGCATGAAAGTGAAAAGTAAAAGTGAAGTCACTCAGTCACATCTGACTCTTAGCAACCCCATGGACTGCAACCTACCAGGCTCCTCCATCCATGGGATTTTCCAGGCAAGAGTACTGGAGTGGGTTGCCATTGCCTTCTCTTCTAAGCTAGTGGTTACCAAAGGAAAGAGACAAGGAGAAAGGTCAATCCAGTGCATGAGGTAAGAGATACAAACTACTATCTATAAAATAGATAAGCAACAAAAATATATTGTATAGCACAGGGAATTATAGCCACTACCCTGTTACAACTTTTAAGGGAGTGTACTCTACAGAATACTAAATCATTATGCTGTACATTTGAAAAATATATTATAAACCAACTATGCTTAAATGTTTGAATAAAAACTTTTTCATATATCCATAAAGAATAGAGAAAGAAAGAAAAAGAACTCATGCAACTCAATTTAAAAAAATACTCAATTTTTAAAATGGGTAGACGTTCTTATATGTGAAATCTAAAAAGAAATTATATGAATGAAATTACTTACAAAACAGAGACTCACAGAGAAGGAACTTATGGTTACCAGGGGAAAGGGATAGTTAGAGAGTTTGGGATGGACATGTACACACTGCTATATTTAAGATAAATAACCAACAAGGACCTACGGTATAACATATGGAACTCTGATCAATGTTTTGTGGCAGCCTGGATGGGAGGGGTATTTAGGGGAGAAGGGATACACGTATATGTATGGCTGAGTCCCATCACTGTTCACCTGAAACTATCAAACATTGTTAATCAGCTATAACCCAATACAAAGTTAAAAGGTTTTTTAAAAAATGGGCAGATGATCTGAAGAGACATTTTTCCAAAGAAAGTTTCCAAATGGCTAAAGTACATCATGAGAAATGCTGGGCTGGAAGAGGCACAAGCTGGAATTAAGATTGCTGGGAGAAATATCAATAATCTCAGATATGAAGATGACACCACCCTTATGGCAGAAAGTGAAGAGGAACTAAAAATCCTCTTGATGAAAGTGAAAGAGGAAAGTGAAAAAGTTGGCTTAAAGCTCAACATTCAGTAAATGAAGATCATGGCATCCGGTCCCATCACTTCATGGCAAATAGATGGGGAAACAGTGGAAACAGTGTCAGACTTTATTTGGGGGGGGGTGCTCCAAAATCACTGCAGATGGTGATTGCAGCCATGAAATTAAAACACACTCCTTGGAAGAAAAGTTATGACCAACCTAGATAGCATATTAAAAAGCAGAGACATTACTTTGCCAGCAAAGGTCCGTCTAGTCAAGGCTAATGGTTTTTCCACTGGTCATGTATGGATGTGAGAGTTGGACTGTGAAGAAAGCTGAGTGCCAAAGAATTGATGTTTTTCAACTGTGGTGCTGGAGAAGACTCTTGCAAGTCCCTTGGATTGCAAGGAGACCCAACCAGTCCATCCTAAAGGAGATCAGTCCTGGGTGTTCATTGAAAGGATGATGCTGAGGCTGAAACTCCAAAAGTTTAGCCACCTCATGTGAAGAGTTGACTCATTGGAAAAGACCCTGATTCTGGGAGGGACTGGGGACAGGAGGAGAAGGGGATGGCAGAGGATGAGATGGCTGGATGGCATCACCGACTTGATGCACATGAGTTTGGGTGAAATCCGGGAGTTAGTGATGGACAGGGAGGCCTGGCGTGCTGCAATTCATGGGGTTGCGAAGAGTCAGACACGACTGAGAGACTGAACTGAAGTGAACTGAACAGGTTTGTAAAAAGATGCTCAACATCCCTAGTCACCAGGGAAATGCAATAAAAAATGACAGATAGGCATCTCCTCATACCTGCTTTAATGTCTATGATAATTACAGAATAATTGTGGTAATCATTCACAATGTATTTATATAGAAAACCATTACATTGCGCCTTAAATGTGTTCTTTTCTGCTTTTTATTCTGGCATTCTTTCTCTTTTCATTTCCATAATTTTACATCATACTTGCTATTTTCATATAATTCCAATGCATAGATTTAACAGGTTTTTCTTTCTATTGCCTACTTTTTAATCCTCATACTTTTGTGTGCATCTTGCTTTTTATGTCCATTTTTTTTATTTTTCCCTTGATAAAATATTAGTATAAAATACATGCAGTAAAGTGTATTAACCTTAAGTGTACACTTTGGTGAATTTTTACATATGTGTACACCTTCCTAGGAGAGGGCAATGGCACCCCACTCCAGTACTCTTGCCTGGAAAATCCCATGGACTGAGGAGCCTGGTGGGCTGAAGTCCATGGGGTTGCTAAGAGTCAGACACAACTGAGTGACTTCACTTTCACTTTTCACTTTCGTGCATTGGAGAAGGAAATGGCAACCCACTCCAGTGTTTTTGCCTGGAGAATCCCAGGGACGGGGTAGCCTGGTGGGCTGCCATCTATGGGGTCACACAGAGTCGGACACGATTGAAGTGACTTAGCAGCAGCAGCAGCACACCTTCCTAAGCACCATCTACATCAAAATCTAGAACATGGTCCTATACCACAGGAGGCTCTCTCACTTCCTTTTCCAATCTATCTACCCAAGACAATAAGTCATTATTCTGACTTCTCTCAATGAAGGTTAGTTCTACCTATGCTTCTGCTGGTGCTATGTTGCTTCAGTCATGTCCAACTCTGTGTGACCCCATAGACGGCAGCCCACCAGGCTCCCCCGTCCCTGGGATTCTCCAGGCAAAAACACTGGAGAGGGTTGCCATTGCCTTCTCCAATGCATGAAAGTGAAAAGTGAAAGTGAAGTCGCTCAGTTGTGTCCCTATGGCGACCCCATGGACTGCAGCGTACCAGGCCCCTCTGTCCATGGGATTTTCCAGGCAAGAGTACTGGAGTGGGGTGCCATTGCCTTCTCCATCTACCTATGCTAGAAAAGAACAGAAACAGAATCTTACAGAATATACTTTCTGGTGTCTGGACTCTTTCGTTTAACTTCATCTTAGAGATTCTTCCATGTTTCCACAAGTTGCCGAGGATTGTCTTTTTTTATTGATGGCAGTATCCTATTTCATGAATGTGATGTGATATATTTACCCACTGTTAAGCTAATAGACATTGAGTTGATTCCAGTTTGGAGCTACTATAAAGAAAGCCATTGTGAACACTTTTTTCCATGTGTGATCTTAGATACAGGCTGACATTTTTCAAGGATATACAGCTAACAGTCCTCGGGCTCCAGGACCAGGCAGATGTCTAGCTTTACAACATATGGTTCAACATTTCAAGGTTTTGAAACAGTTTGTCCTCCCACCAAAATGTATGGCAGGTCTAGTAGTACCACTTCCTCATGATACTTGGAATTTTCAGGACTTTTTAAAAATTCTGGTGGGTACATACTAGTAATCCATTGTGATTTTAATTTTTATTTCCCACATAACTAAAAATATTGAGTACCTTTCTTCATATTTATTGACCATATGGATATTCTTTTCTGTGAAGAATTTGTTCAAACATTTGCACATCTAAAAAAAGTATCTGAATGGAAGTCTTTCATTTTACTGATGTAATCTCGATGTGAGTCCTTCATTGGATTTATTCAGTGTAAATATTTCTCCCAGACTCTGGCTAGCTTTTTGATGATATTAAATGATATCTTTTGAAGAAGAGGAGTTTAAAATTAACTTAAATAAAGACCAATTTGTTGATCTCTTGTAATTAGTGCTTTTTTGTTCTAATTTTGTTAAAACTTTTTCAAGTGCAAAGTCATAATGACTTTCTCTTATGTTTCACAGCAGAGGCTTTATAGTTCTATTTTTCATACTTATGTCCATGATCCATCTCAAATAAGTGTTTGTAAGCAACTTGTAAGGAACAAGGTGATTTTTTCCCAATATCCATTTCATCTAGCATTAAGATTATTCTTTCCAGCTAAATTAAGTAGCACTATCACATGCTAGTAAAGTAGTGCTCAAAATTCTCCAAGCCAGGCTTCAGCAATATGTAAACCATGAACTTCCTGATGTTCAAGCTGGTTTTAGAAAAGGTAGAGGAACCAGAGATCAAATTGCCAACATCTGCTGGATCATCAAAAAAGAAAGAGAGTTCCAGAAAAACATCTATTTATGCTTTATTGACTATGGCAAAGCCTTTGACTGTATGGATCACAATAAATTATGGAAAATTCTGAAAGAGATGGGAATACCAGACCACCTGATCTGCCTCTTGAGAAATTTGTATGCAGGTCAGGAAGCAACAGTTAGAACTGGACATGGAACAACAGATTGGTTCCAAATAGGAAAAGGAGTTCGTCAAGGCTGTATATTGTCACCCTGTTTATTTAACTTATATGCAGAGTACCTCATGAGAAACGCTGGACTGGAAGAAACACAAACTGGAATCAAGATTGCCAGGAGAAATATCAATAACCTCAGATATGCAGATGACACCACCCTTATGGCAGAAAGTGAAGAGGAACTCAAAAGCCTCTTGATGAAAGAGAAAGTGGAGAGTGAAAAAGTTGGCTTGAAGCTCAACATTCAGAAAACGAAGATCATGGCATCCGGTCCCATCACTTCATGGGAAATAGATGGGGAAACAGTGGAAACAGTGGCTGACTTTTTTTTGGGGGCTCCAAAATCACTGCAGATGGTAACTGCAGCCATGAAATTAAAAGACGCTTACTCCTTGGAAGGAAAGTTATGACCAACCTAGATAGCATATTGAAAAGCAGAGACATTACTTTGCCAACAAAGGTCCGTCTAGTCAAGGCTATGGTTTTTCCTGTGGTCATGTATGGATGTGAGAGTTGGACTGTGAAGAAGGCTGAGCACCAAATAATTGATGCTTTTGAACTGTGGTGTTGGAGAAGACTCTTGAGAGTCCCTTGGACTGCAAGGAGATCCAACCAGTCCATTCTGAAGGAGATCAGCCCTGGGATTTCTTTGGAAGGAGTGATGCTAAAGCTGAAACTCCAGTACTTTGGCCACCTCATGTGAAGAGTTAACTTATTGGAAAAGACTCTGATGCTGGGAGGGATTGGGGGCAAGAGGAGAAGGGAATGACGGAGGAAGAGATGGCTAGATGGCATCACTGACTCGATGGATGTGAGTCTGAGTGAACTCCGGGAGTTGGTGATGGACAGGGAGGCCTGGCATGCTGCGATTCATGGGGTTGCAAAGAGTCAGACATGACTGAGCGACTGATCTGATCTGATCTGATCACATGGCCATATAGGTGTGAGTCTGTTTCTAAAGTTTCTTCTATTCTAGTGTATTTCAACTTGTTACTCTTGTGCCAATACCATATTGTCCTAATTATTATAGCTTTAAACTAAGTCCTCATATCTGGTGTAAGTCTTCTACCTTTATTCTTCTTTCTTCTTGATTATATTGGCTTCTTTGTATTTCCACACAAATTTTAGATCAATTGATCAATTCAGAAGATCTGATATTTACTGAGAATTCATTGAATCTCTACATTGACAGAACTGACACTTAAACAATATTGATTTTTCTAAATTTATGAACATGGTATAACTCTATATTTGGGTATAATTTCTCCCAGCAATGTTGTGAAATTTGAAGTATTGATGTGTTTCACATTATTCACTAGATTCAGCCCTAGATATTTGCAGGGAGTGGTTGGCTTATTTTATCAATATAATTATTTAATTATTTGATCTTAGTACAAAGCAGTACAATTCATTTTTTCAATTCATTTTTTTATTAACCTCATAGCCAGTTCTCAGGCCGCTCTACTTTGCCATGAGCAGTGTACTTCTATTACATCCTCGGGTGTAACACTCTCAAGATCTAAGGAGGACATGCTTAACAGTTTCCTTTGTTTATTTTTGTTTAGCAGCTCCTTGGAACTCACATAAAGTTTCTATTCTTTGTCATATATGTCCACTAAAGACCACTCAATTAGCTTAGTGCTCATCTAATTATTGGACAGATATTTCCTTAGTAGTTTTAGGAACCAAAACAGCATCTAATATTTGCAAGACACTTTATATATATATATGTGTTGGAGCATGCCTTCAACACGCATCCAGACACTTTATAGTTCTGCTGTATCCTTCACTTCCTCCTTGCACAGAACCTCCAGGTTTGCCAGAGGTGAGAGTTTAGGATCTTCTCCAGTCTTTTCAGAACATTTGTAGATTTCTAATGTCTCAGGAGGGTATCCCAGGTGTTGCTAGTGGTAAGAACCTGCCTGACAGTGCAGGAGACATAAGAGATGAGGGTTCAATCCCTCCATCAGAAAGATCCCCTGGAGGAGAGCATGGCAATCCAGTCCAGTATTCTTGCCTGGAGAATCCCATAGACAGAGGAGCCTGGCTGGTTATAGTCCTTAGGGTTGCACAGAGTCAGACACAACTGAAGTGACTTAGTACACACACACACGCAGTGTCTTGGGAATTCATCAGGTTTCCAAAGCCTTCCATGAATATCTCTTTCCTCAACTTTTCCTTTTAAGCTTTTTGGTTAGCGTATTGATTTCTATAGCTTCAGGCATCTACAATATTCAAAAATTGCCCCTGATTGTTTTCAACAAATGTGTCTGTGGAAAGGCTGTTCATACTGGGAAACTTCTGAGATCAATCCTGAATGTAGTCTTCCACAGTGACCACAGGCAGGTTAAATAATAATGATTCTCTGGGAACAGGGTTTTGAAGGAGTTCCAGCTCCACTCACTGCCTCCTACTTGAGGCTGATATATTGTTGATGCTTTTCACCATGATTATACCCTGTAGCTTTTCAAGGCTACCTCAAAGCTGGGAAGATAGAAGGGAATAAGGCAAAACATGACAAACCTCACTGTTATTACTGAGGTTTATCCATTTTCTTGAAGAACTCTGCAAATTGATGCACTTCTTGGCTAATGGTCAAAGATGTGAAAAAGCATATCTGATAAGTTTTACTTGTGCTTTCATTGTTTTATATCAGAGAGAATTATTAGAAGTCATTACTCTATACCACATTTGCTGACATCCTTCAGTCTAAGTTTGAAAGGAAGTAATGAAAAGTGGATACTCTTACTTTTTCAAACTTATGGGGTTCAATATTTCACCAACAATGAAAATAGTTTCTAGGATTTTGGAGACATCTTTTTTTCAGAATTTTTCTCAACTTACAGAGAATGTTTATCATTAAAAAATGTTAACCATTATCAAACTTTTACATTTACAGAGAAAGTCACTTGTTCCCTCAGCTAGGTTTGTGTCTATGCTACACATTGTACATCAAATAATGCAATGATAATCTGGGGCTTGGGGTGACATTAGTTTTCTCCAGCAAAAAGTATGTTCCAGTAAGCAGAAAATGCTTAGGGGTGAATCAATGTAATTTAAGCAATGTTTAAAATTACTTAAAGATGAACTCTAGTCTTATGACTACTCTTCAACCTCAGGTTTATTCTTAAGGCTTGTTTACAGATCTTCATAATCTTCAGGCTTCAGCTGAAGTTGGAACATTTACTTGATCCTTTTTACTTGGCAAGCTCTAGACTCCAGTTTTTTTTTTTTTCTTTGAGCCCTCAGAACATTTCAATTTTTTTGTTTGTTTCTAAAGCTCCTACACAATATTTTATAGTCAGCCATTCAGACTCTCAGCTCCTGATTTCAAATCAACAATCACTTCAAAGGTAAAATCACATCAAATAACAGGCTTCCTGATATGGATTTCCCAAACCCTCTGCTTTCTTGTCCCCAGAAATCCTCACAACTTTTAACACTCTTCCCTGATGACAAATACATATGTACATAGGCATATGTTTGTGTGTCTGTGATGAGCCAGACAGAGGAAGAAAATACAGACATAAATATAGATGTTATATCAAGAAGTTTCTGGTCATTGCAATTATATATTATTTGTAGATGATAAAATGTCCTACTTGAAAAATCCATGAAAGGAAACTAAAGTTACTAAATCTACCAAAGAATTCTGTTCTCAGCATATAAGTGGGTTTGGTCAAATAGTCTCTATTACAGTCATGACAGAAAAGTTAAGAGATACATACTTTTTAGGGCATTATTCTTCAGTATTGATGAAAAACAAAAATGCACATACATGTGCAGACACTTCACTGCCAGCAAACTATCTCAAAGAGATAGTACAGGAATAATAAAAGATGTATGCAGGTAGGAGCATTTCTATATTAACAAAAGTTCAAAATAATCTGAATATCCTTGAACACTAAGATAATTTTTAAGATTATTATAGGCATGAAATATGGTATTATGAGAGACATTTATTTATATAGATTGTGAAAGTACCTGTTGCTATTATCTGATGTCACCAAGAAGTCAGAGATATATTATAAATAATACATACATACACACATATCCACAGAAATACACATGCATATTTCTCTGTGTGTTCAAATATAACCATAAATACATATTATTTTCCTTCTTTTTTGCTTTAATATGTCTGTATATCAGTAACTGGGTCTATGTGTGGGTCTGTGTCTAATAACTAGGGGAAAAGAGAAAGGACAGCCTTGAAAATAACCAGCAAATGTAATTTTGGTCTCATGTTATTCCCTCTAGCTGGAGCAATCTTCCTCTGCTTTCTTCCTGCATGTGTGTATGTATATATACATATATAAAAACATATACATCACACATATAATTACACTTTAATGAACATTGAAAAAAACAGAAATTATACATGCCAAACTGTCAAGAGATAATAGCAGTAAGAGATGAGTACATTATATATATATATTTTTTAACACATGTGATAATTTTCTACTCTAATTTTTTTAAAAATCAAAATATGACATTTATGAGGTACCTTTTCACTGTAGATAAGATACAGTTTAAGATCTCAGGATAGAATTACGAAAAAACATTTTATTGAAGACAAAACAGTGAGCTGTAGTTCATGAAGCAAAACTTGAACTGAATCTTAAAGAAAATCAGAAGAGACAGGGCTCAGGAAAGTCACTCCTGACTCTAAGGGAGAGGTGGACCATAGCTAACAGCAGGGGCAAAGGGCATCAGCTTGTGTAGACAGAGCTGGAGAGGCTCATCTGTGATCCGGCAGCAGCCCTTTCTTCAGACTGGAATGAAACAGACCTCGTAGAAGTGTGGTATAGATCCCACTCCTTTCAGAAGTGGTGCAGTATCAATGTTCTTCAGATCAGCCAGAGGTTTCAAGGTAAATTTCTGTAAAATGCTGACCAGGAGTAAAAACAGTTCCATGCGGGCCAGGCCTTCTCCAACACAAACTCTTTTTCCTAGAAATGAGACATAAATGAAATATCCATATAATTCTCATTTGACCTAGTGCACAGGGAGGTGTAGATGAATATGAAATGAAAGAATAGAGTAAATAAATAGATAAACTAAGGAAAGACCAAATAACCAATGGCTTCTCCTATTTACACCAAAATCTGGTCTGCTTCATTCCCTCAGAACATATTTCTGTGTACATTCTATTTAATATATTTTTTTTAATCCCTTCTGTACACCCATGTGGGAATTGCTTTCCTGAGGGTGGCCAGTGACATTTTTCTACACTCACACACACACACAGATATACACAAACACACAGACATATACACACAAACAGACGTATATACACACACTTACTCATCCCAATCGGCATGAGACACACTATATGTTCTCCATCTACCTCCAACCCAAGTCTCAACAACAGGTTTATTTCTCCTCATCTGATTTCTAAAATAATCTTGACCTTGCCATGTCCCTGTTTTAACACTATTTTAAGAGTTTACCACTATCAGCTATAAAAAGAAATGTCACAAACTAGACAAAAGTATGACTACATGTTCACCAATCCCAGACACATAAGCTATTTGAGGTGTTAGGAATTTCCAGTCATTCCTCCAACTGAAATACTCGTCTCCTCAACTCTGCCAGCTGAGATTCTCTACATCCTTCTAGATCCACTGCATCTGTCATTTACTCTATACAAACTTCTTTGATCTATTCAGGTAGATATAATTTACTCCCTCATTGGTATTCCACAAGACTTATTAGTGCTTCTAATACAGAATATTTCACATGAAATTATAATTATTCCTCTGTCCCACACACTGGAATATAAGCTCATAAGGTAAAGCCTTAGATCTTGTAATGGTAGCACAGTGTCAGGACAAAAGCAATCCCACAAACTCTGTAAACTGAACAGAAATCTCGAGCAGGCTCATTATGTAACAATGGACCCAAAATTCAGGAAGAATATAAGATTAGCATTGTCTGTCCATGCGGTCACCTCTGGGCACTGTTCATAGTCTGGGGGTGTTTCTCCATCTTCCCAGATCCATTCTGTTTGTTTTTCTTTTGCACCTACTCTGTGTTTACGAAGTTGATTTCTTTGGAACGCACAACCCCAATAGTTAGTTACCTTCTTTACTGTGAGTAAACTCAGAGGATTAAACATTGAGAAGGTTAGAGTATGCCCTCCCTCAGTCCCAGCCTGTCAGGCCACAGTTTCAGCAGTGGCTATATTCTCCAACCTACAGACCCATCTCCTGCTGAGGCAGCCATTCTCTTTGCTAAAAGTCTGCTTGAGTTTCAGCAACACCCTCCTTCTCCTGACTCTTCGACACAGGATGGTAACATCGTCCTGCTGATGCTCATACCTGAGTACTTGACCACTCCTTGCCATGTCCCTTAATCGTGTCCACACCTCTGAAAACAGTCTCTTCATTAAACTGTCTAAAGTATCCTACCTCTTTCTTTCAAGGACCCTGACAAATTAAAGGAAGATACTAAATATAAAATGTTTCTTCCTGCAAGAAAACTTCCTTTATCTTCCAACTACTCTGCCCTCTGCTGTGTCCCTCAAAACGCAAGATTCAGGAGCTTCTCTCTCTGGATGCCCACTGAAAGAGTGGAAACACTCTGAAGAGTATTTTCTCTCTGGAGTATCCTTGCCTTTAACCTGCATTTCTCTTTCTTAGAGGAAGGATGCATCTGTTACTCACATTTGTATCTCTGGACCTGAGTGAGCATGAGTCTACTACATATAAGGTATGCAGACTACATTGAGTGAATTGACTTCATTGAGTGAATTGACTTCTCAGGGCAGGGGAGAAAAGCCGCAGTGTCTAGAAGCCTAATATCTAGGAGGAGCTCTTAGGAGACTCAGCAGTGGGTAAGAGAGCAGAAGTCAGGAAATACAGCCTCCAATCCAATGAGAAATTATCTGCACTTTGGGAGTGGTGCCTCTGGCCTCATGCAAATGACAATTTGTCCAGCCCAGACTAGCCTCCATGCAAAGCCCTTCCTTCTCTCATTTCACCACTGATGTAGACAAAAATGAAGCATGCTTGCCTGCTGAAAAAACCATGAAGTAGTCACTCTTCTTAAAGTTACCACTTTTATCCAGGAAGTGACCAGGATCAAACTGCTCTGGGTTGGGAAACTCCTTGCCATCGTGCAGGACAGAAGTCAGAGATGTTAATATGGTTGTGCCCTGAGATAAAGAGAAACAGATTAACTGGATTATAAAAATGGTCATGGAGCTTGAAAAAAAAAATACCTTGTCTAATCCTTTCCTTTTGTAGATGAGATGACTGAAGCACACATACAAAAAAAAAAAATTTATTCTTTCCATGTCAGAGAACAAGTTAATGACCAAGCCTGTGCTGTGCTTAGACACTCAAGTCATGTCCGACTCTTTGCAACCCCATGGACTGTAGCCCACCAGGCTCCTCTGTCCATGGGGATTCTCCAGGCAAGAATACTGGAGTGCCATGCCCTCCTCCAGGGGACCTTTCCAACCCAGGGGTCAAACCTAGGTCTCCCTCATTGCAGGCAGATTCTTTACTGTCTGAGCCACCAGGGAAGCCCAGTGACCAAGCCTAACAGATCTTAAATCCTACAACGCCAGTTCAGGGCACTGTTAAAACCTGACTCCAAGACAATAGTCTTCAGCTTGTAGTCTACCTACTGCACTTGCTTTCCAGTAAATTAAAGGAGCTGCGTTTTTCTTGACAAAAAACGTTAAACGTGCTGATGTCACTGAAAATCTAGCTCTTTCTCTTTGGAATCAAATATGACATCTTCTTCAAAACTACATGAGTGGCCATATTTTTAAAAACTATTTTCTTCTCCTACTAAGATGAGTAACTAGTAAGCATACCCTCCTCCTGCCATGTTTTTTCAATGTATTTGTTGAATATTCTTCTGGAAGTAGGATGGCATTTCTGGTTTCTTGTAAGGTTTTCCTAAACTCAGAGATACCAAATAACATAATGATTTAGAGTTTAGTTTTTAGAATGAGTTGAATTTTTCTCTGCTAAATTAATCTCTGTGACTATAGGAAAGTTTTTTGTTTTGTTTTGTTTTTAACATTTGCATGCCTCATTTTCATCACAAGTAAAATATAAACAGGGAGTTGCCTGGTGGCTAAGCTTCAATCTGTAGCTTAGGTTTAATCCCTGGTTAGGGAACTGAGACCCCACAAGTGGCTCAGCAAGCCAAAAAAAACTAAACTGACAACAACAACAACAAAAAACATAAGCAATAAATTTGCATTATTTTATTATATAATGAGATAATATAAGAAATACTTTTTAAACAGAGATTATTGCCACAAGCTAAAATGCTCAATAAGTAGAAATTTTGCTGCTGTTATGATAACAATGATTTTATTCACAATATTTTGGGATCATAATACTACAGAGACAAAATTCAAATTCAGATTCATCTGAATGCCTTCTGGTGTACTGTATGGCCTTTCCAAATACATGATATACTTCTCACTCCAAAACATCATAGATTGAAAGACAGACCATCATTTCCATATGGGCAAATAAATAAAAGAATCAAGATTGCCAGGAGAAATAAAAATAACCTCAGATATGAAGATAACAACACCCTTATGGCAGAAAGTGAAGAGGAACTAAAGAGCCTCTTGATGAAAGTGAAAGGTGAAAAAACTGACTTAAAACTCAACATTCAAAAAACTAGGGTCAGGGCATCCAGTTCCATCACTTCATGGCAAATAGATGGGGAAACAATGGAAACAGTGACAGACTTTATTTTCTTGGGCTCCAAAATCACTGCAGATGGTGACCACAGCCATGAAATTAAAAGACGCTTAGTCCTTTGAAGAAAAGCTATGATCAACCTAGACAACATATTAAAAAGCAGAGACATTACTTTGCTGACAAAGGTGTGTCTAGTTAAAGCTATGGTTTTTCCAATAGTTAAATATAGAGTTGGAACATAAAGAATGTTGAGCACTGAAGAATTGATGCTTTTGAACTGTGGTATTGGAGAAGACTCTTGAGAGTCCTTTAGACTGCAAGGAGATCAAACCAGTCAATCCTGAAGGAAACCAGTCCTGAAAGTTCATTGGAAGGACTGATGTTGAAGCTCCAATACTTTGGCCACCTGATGCAAAGAACTGACCCATTCAAAAAGACCCTGATGCTGGGAAAGATTGAAGGCAGGAGGAGAAGTGGATGACAGAGGGTGAGATGATTGGATGGCATCACCAACTCGATATACAGGAGTTTAAGAAAGCTCCAGGGGATGGTGATGGACAGGGAGGCTGGCGTGCTTCAGTCCATGGGGTCGCAAAGAGTTGGTCATGAATGAGTAATTGAACTGACTGGAATAAAGGGGAAACTGAAGTTTCAGTCTTTCCTGAACCTCTTCCTTATGACACAGCAACTCCTGTGATTCATTTTCTGACCTGGATGGGCTTAGAGATATACCCTGAGCATGAAGTACAGGAAGATAGTATGGCCACAGTACAAAGGCTTTCATATAAAGTTAATTAGTGACAAAAAAATGTATCCTGGATGATGGGACCATCTGTTGCTATTTAGTGTCTGAGTTGTGTCTGACTCTTTACGACCCCAAGGACTATAGCCTGCCAGGCCACTCTGTCTGTGAGATTTCCCAGGCAAGAATACTGGAGTGGGTTGCCATTTCCTTCTCCAGGGGATCTTCCCAACTGAGGAAGATGGGACCATCTACTTCAAGATATAACAGAGTAACTGTTTTTGAGTTACCCTCACAAACCTGAAATATATATAAAAACAGACAGGAGGACTTCCCTGGTGATCCAGTGGTGAACAATCTGCCTGCCACAGGACATGGGTTTGATCCCTGGTCCGGGAACATCCCACATGCCTCGGGGCAACAAAGTCCGTGCACTGCAACTACTGAGCCCGCATGCTCTACAGCCTGCATGATGCAAGAAGACACGCCACTGCAATGAGAAGCCCAGGCACTGCACTAGAGACTAGCCTCTGCTCATCACAACTAGAGAAACCACAAGCAGCAATGAAGACCCAGTGCAGCCAAATTAAATAATACTTTCTGAAATCCTCAGGGGAAAAAACACGAAGTAACAGTTTTCCAGCATTGAACAAGAAGCAATCCAGGATTGTGATACTTTAATAAAGAGGAATTAGGTAGACCCTATGCTGCTGCTGCTGCTGCTAAGTCGCTTCAGTCGAGTCCGACTCTGTGCGACCCCATAGACGGCAGCCCACCAGGCTCCCCCGTCCCTGGGATTCTCCAGGCAAGAACACTAGAGTGGGTTGCCATTTCCTTCTCCAATGCATGAAAGTGAAAGTGAAGTCGCTCAGTCGTGTCCGATTCTTAGCGACCCCATGGACTGCAGCCTACCAGGCTCCTCCACCCATGGGATTTTCCAGGCAAGAGTACTGGAGTGGGTTGCCATTGCCTTCTCTAGGGTAGACCCTATATTCACTCCTAATATACTTCTGAGAACGCTTTCCTCCTAGTGTGCAGGGAGGTGGCAGCCAAGCAAAGTGGGACCCTTTCTGAGCTAAGGAGACAGAGATCAAAACTTGATGCCTACAACTCATGAGGAAGGACACAAGTCAGGAAGAATCTATAAACAGGGAAGATCTCAAAAGTATACAAGACTATTCTCTGTACATTCATGTCTGTGGGTTGGGCAGCTTCAGGACCCCAATTAGAGTATGACTCTTGGGGAGGTGAGAACTGAAGGTGGATACCAGATGCTGTACAGTGATAGAGAAGTTGAGGTTCAAACCCAATGCAACTCAGATTTTCTGTCATGATTGATCCCCCAAATTCTAAGTTGTTGGATTAATGAACCCACCCTGGACTAAGGGTCATGCCCTAAGATTAAATCAAAAATTGAAATTAGATCACAATGACAAACAATTATAGTAAGCTTAAGAGACTAAAGGACATATGTCAGTGATTTAGCTGCTTATCAAAATAAAATTCAGTGCCCTTAAAGAAAGGGTAATCCAGACTCCCCATAAAACATCACTCAAAATGTTCACTATACAACAGAAAATTAAAAGTAAATGTGAAATGAAGTAAATGTGACCCAAGTTTGAAGGGAAAAGAGCCAATAGAAGTAGAACCCATATTATCCTAGATATTAGAATTATCTAAGAACTACACAAGAACTACAAACCATCCATCATAAGTATATCCAAGTTCTTAAAGGAATAATTAATAACAAAAAAAGAATAAATGGGAGATCTCAACAGAGATTCAAAACGATAAAAATAGAAATTCTAGAAATGAAACTTTTACTGGATTGAATTAAAACATTAGAGACTGCAAAAGAAAAGATTAGTGAATTTAGAGACATAAAAATAGAGTAACGGCTGAGAAGCCCCTATTGGAAGAACTTCCCAACAGACAGTAAGTATAAACTGTGAAATACAAACAAACACACACATTCTGCAAGGTAGCCAAAACCATGAAGACACTCAAGTGTAGAAAACACTTGAGGAGAGAAAAAGATACTGGGTGAGTTTTCCATTTTAATGATGTTATCATGAGGAGAGGTCTCAGACAACAAAATATTGAGTGACTAAAACATGGCCATAAGCCACATCTCACTGCTTTAAAGAATCAAGGACAACATTCAGCTGTACCTACTGCACAGAAATGAAAAAAGCGGCTGTGGGGGGTAATACCATAAAAGAAAGAGCCAGAGCACAGGACCCTTAAATTCCGTATATGAAATATCCCAAAAAACTGACAATCCTATAATCCTTGAATTATATGCAGAATAAATTCCAGATAACTACCCTAAAGTTAAAAAAAAAACTAAATTTAAAACTCAGAATTTTGAGTTGAGAACAACAATGACCTGCTAAAACAAGAAAATGAACAAAGCTGGATGTTCCTCAAAGGACATAAATGAACCAAAAGTCCCTATGATATATCATTAAAAATATGTAGGACAAAATCCAAAATAATTAGACACACATACATACACACACACACACACACACCAAGAAAATGTTACCTATACACAAGAGAAAGAGAAGAACAACAGTAACACTAAAATAACAATAGTGATAATGAAATAAACAGATAAGAATTTTGAATCACAATCAAATTTTGAATTTATAATCATAACTATTATAGTCAAGGAAATGAAAAAATGTCTCAACATGAAGTAAAATGTTAATGAATGAATTATCAAAATATAAATTGTAAAGAGAAGCCAAATGGAAAATCCAAAACCTAAATTTATGGTAGATTAGATTAATTATTAAATAGGCTTTGCAATAGTTTGAAAGAAAAAATTGGTGAAATAGAAGAAAAATCAATAAAACTTTTTTCAGTCTGGAGAAAAGGAAAAAATTGAAAACAAATAAGCAACCAGAACCTAAGGAACCTTTTCAACAACACAAAAGGTGATTGGAGTACCAAAAAAGAAAAAGAAAATAAGTAAGAGAGGACGGGTAAAATATATTAGAGAAAATAATGAAGAAAATGTAGACATCTACAATGTAGACAAATAGAATAAATAAAACAAAATCAGACTTAAACATAAATATATTGCAGTTAAAATTTAGTCAGATACACACAGAAAACTTGAAGGCAGTCGAAGAAAAATGGCCCATTACCTACACAAGAACAAGAATTCAAATGACGGCTGACTACTCATCAATAAAAATGGAAACCAGAAAATAGTAAAATGAAATATTTAAAGTGCTAAAGGGAAAAAACGTATAGCCAGTTAACACAGTAATCTATATCCAGATACCCACCTGTTGTAAACAAAGTTTTATTGGAATATTTCCCTGCATATTTCTTAAAGCATTATCTATGGTTACCTTTTTCTACAATGGCAGGTTAAGACCACATGGTCCACAAAATCTGTATCACTGCTTGGCCTCTTAAAGAGATGTTTGCCAACCCTGTTAAAAGCAATAATTATAACACTAATGGTAGCTTTATAATATACATAGATATTATACATGTGATAACTTTGGTATAAAGGAAGAGGAGCAAGTTGAATAGTCATATATGATTGCAGTGTTCTTGTATTCTTTAATTTAATAGTTTAATTTTAAGAAGACTGTAAAAATTTAAGAATACATATTGTAATCTCAAGACAAATCATTTAAAAAATAGTTCAATGACAATAGATATTTACAATCCTGAAAAAAAAACTACTAATCTAGAGGAAGGCAGGAAATGAGAAGTAGAGAGATATAAAAAAGAGGGACAAAAAAAAAAAAAAAAAGCAATTATTTAAAAGTACAGTTATTCCCAAGAGAAAACAGTAAAGGAGGAAGAGTAGAGTTATGAACCTGATGGGTAAGCAGGACACAAATGATGAATCTGCAAATATAGACCCATCATATCAGTAATTATATTAAATTGCAATAAACTAAACATTCCAATTTAAAAAGTAGAATGCACTTACTAGACCTATAAGGACAATCCATCCAAAAGCAATAGAACACAGTGTCCTCAAGCACACATGAAACATTACCCAGAATAGATCATATGTTAAGGCACAAAACAAGTATTAAGAAGTTTTAGAAGACTGAAATCACATCATATCAAGTATATTTCCAAAGGAAATATTATAAATTGAGAAATCAATTATAAGAAAAGTGGAAAATTCACAGAGATGTGGATATTAAACAATATGCTACTGAACAATCAAAGGATCAAAGAATAAATCAAAAGAGAACCAAAAAGTACCTTGAGACACACAAAAAAGTAAACATGATGGCATACCAAAACTTGTGAGATCAGGAAAAGCAGTTCTAAGAGAAAAGTTCAGTGATAAATGCCTACATCAAAAAATGAGAATGATATCAAACAAGCAACCTAACTTGACATCTCAAAGAACTAGAGAAAGAAGAAAAAACAAAGCTCAAAGTCAGCAGAAGGAAGGAAATAGAGATCGTAAAGTAAATAAAAGAAACAGAGACCAATAAGAAAAAGAAAAAAAAAACAAAAAAACAATGAGACTAAGAGTTAGCTTTTTAAAGCCATAAACAAAACTGACAAACCTTTAGCTAGACTTACCAAGAAGAAATAAGACTAAAATAAGCAGAAATAAAACAGGAAACATTACAACTGATACCGGACAAATACATACAATCATAACAAACTGTTAATATAATGAACCATACCAGAACAAATTGGAGAATTTAGAAAAAATAGATTCTTAGAAACCTACAACCTATCAAGAAAGAATCATGAAGAATTAGAAATCTGAATACATGAATCACGAGTAAGGAGATTGAACTGGCAATCCCAAAACACAAAGTGCAGGACAAGACAGTTTCACTGATTAACTCTAACAAATATATAAAGAGAAATAAATACCAATTCTCAAACTCTTCCAAAAAATACAAGAGGAAAGGCCACTTGCAAACTAACTTTGAAAAGCCAACATTACCCTTCTATTATAACCAAAAAGAATATTACATGAAATGAAAATTATAGGCCAATATCCTTGATATCTGGTCCCATCACTGCATGGCTAAAAGAAGGGGGAAAAGTGGAAACAGTGACAGATTTTGTTTTCTTGGGCTCCAAAGTAACTCACTGCAGACAGTGACCACAGCCATGAAATTAAAAAACGCTTGCTCCTTGGAAGAAAAGCTATGATAAACCTAGGCAGCATATTAGACAGCATATAAACCTAGACAGCAGAGACATCATGCTGCCAACAAAGGTCCATACAGTCAAAGCTATGGTTTTTCCAGTTAATTATGTATGGATGTGAGAGTTGGACCATAAAGAAGGCTGAGTGCCAAAAAATTGGTGCTTCCGAATTGTGCTGCTGGAGAAGACTCTTGAAGAGTCCCTTGGACTGCAACATCAAACAAGTCAATCCTAAAGGAAGTCAGCCCTGAATATTCATTGGAAGGACTGATGTTGAAGCTGAAGCTCCAATATTTTGGCCACGTGATTCGAAGAACCAACTCATTGGAAAAGAAACTGATGCTTGGAAAGATTGAAGACAAGCGGAGAAGAGGGCGGCAAAGGATGAGATGGTGAGACAGTATCACCAACATAATGGACATGAATTTGAGCAAATTCTGGGAGATGGTGAAAGTCAAGGAAGCCTGGCATAATACAGTCCATGGGGATGAAAAGAGTCAGACACGACTTAGGGACTGAAAAACAACAACAATCCTTGATAAACATAGATTCAAAAATCCTAAACAAAATATTAGCAAACTGAATTGAAGAATACAGTAACAGGTGGATTTATGAGCAAGATGGATTTATCCCAGGGATGCAAGGATGATTCAACATGTGTAAATCAACTGGTGTGTTAGAACTCATTAACAAAATGGGGAATAAAAAACAAAGAATCCTCTCAGTTGATTCAGAAAAAAAAAAAAAAGCATTTGATGAAATTCAACTTTCATTTATCATAAAAACTCTCAACAAAGTGGTATAGAGGGAAGGTACCTCAACCTAAAACAAGCTATATATGACAGCCCAACAATCAATATGATACTCAACAGTGAAAAGGTGAAAACTTTTGCTTTAAGATCAGTAAGAAGACCAGAATCACCACTTATATTGAACAGAAGGATTCAGGGTTTGGGGGAAAAAAAAATTTTTTTTTTTTACTTTACAATATTCCATTGGTTTTGCCATACATCAACACGAATCTGCCATGGGTATACACGTGTTCCCCATCATGAACCCCCCTCCCACCTCCCTCACCATACCATCCCTCTGGGTCATCCCAGCACACCAGCCCCAAGCATCCTGTATCATGCATCAAACCTGGACTGGTGATTTGTTTCACATATGATGATTTGTTCACATATGATGATTCATTCTACATGTTTCATTGCCATTCTCCCAAATAATCCCACCCTCGTCCTCTCCCACAGAGTCCAAAAGACTGTTCTATACATCTGTGTCTCTTTTGCTGTCTTGCATACAGGGTTATCCTTGCTGCTGCTGCTACTAAGTCACTTCAGTCATGTCCGACTCTGTGCGACTCCATAGATGGCAGCCCGCCAGGCTCCCCTGTCCCTGGGATTCTCCAGGTAAGAACGCTGGAGTGGGTTGCCATTTCATTCTCCAATGCAAGAGACTGAAAAGTGAAAGTGAAGTCGCTCAGTCGTGTCCGACTCTGTGCGGCCCCATAGACAGCAGCCCACCAGGCTCCTCCATGCATGGGATTTTCCAGGCAAGAGTACTGGAGTGGGTGTCATTGCCTTCTCGAGGGTTATTGTTACCATCTTTCTAAATTCCATATATATGCATTAGTATACTGTATTGATGTTTTTCTTTCTGGCTTCCTTTACTCTGCATAAGAGGCTCCAGTTTCATCCACCTCATTAGAACTGATTCAAATGTATTCTTTTTAATGGCTGAGTAATACTCCACTGTGTATATGTACCATGGCTTTCTTATCCATTCATCTGCTGATGGGCATCTAGGTTGCTTCCATGTCCTGGCTATTATAAACACTGCTGCGATGAACATCGGGGTACACATGTCTCTTTCAATTCTGGTTTCCATGGTGTGTATGCCCAGCAGTGGGATTGCTGGGTCACATGCAAGTTCTATTTCTGGTTTTTTAAGGAATCTCCACACTGTTCCTCATAGAGGCTGTACTAGTTTTCATTCCCACCAACAGTGTAAGAGGGTTCCCTTTTCTCCACACCCTCTCCAGCATTTATTGCTTGTAGACTTTTGGATAGCAGCCATTCTGACTGGCATGAAATGGTACCTCATTGTGGTTTTGGTTTGCATTTCTCTGATAATGAGTGATGTTGAGCATCTTTTCATGTGTTAGCCATCTGTATGTCTTCTTTGGAGAAATGTCTGTTTAGTCCTTTGGCCCATTTTTTGATTGGGTCATTTATTTTTCTGGAATTGAGCTGTAGGAGTTGCTTGTATATTTTTGAGGTTAATTCTTTGTCAGTTGCTTCATTTACAATTATTTTCTCCCATTCTGAAGGCTGTCTTTTCACCTTGCCTAGAGTTTCCTTTGTTGTGCAGAAGCTTTTAACTTTAATTAGGTCCCATTTGTTTATTTTTCTTTCATTTCCAATAATCTGGGAAGTGGGTCATAAAGGATCCTGCTGTGATTTATGTAAGAGAGTGTTTTGTCTGTGTTCTCCTCTAGAAGTTTTATAGTTTCTGGTCCTACATTTAGATCTTTAATCCATTTTGAGTTTATTTTTGTGTATGGTGTTAGAAAGTGTTCTAGTTTCATTGTTCTACAAGTGGTTGACCAGATTTCTCACCATCACTTGTTAAAGAGATTGTCTTTAATCCATTGTATATTCTCGCCTCCTTTGTCAAAGATAAGGTGTCCATAGGTGTGTGGATTTATCTCTGGGCTTTCTATTTTGTTCCATTGATCTATATTTCTGTCTTTGTGCCAGTACCATACTGTCTTGATGACTGGCTTTATAGTAGAGCCTGAAGTCAGGTGGGTTGATTCCTCCAGTTCCATTCTTCTTTCGCTAGATTGCTTTGGCTATTTGAGATTTTTTGTATTGCCATACAAGTTGTGAAATTATTCATTCTAGCTCTGTGAAAAATACCGTTGGTAGCTTGATAGCGATTGCATTGAATCTGTAGATTGCTTTCAGTAGTATACTCATTTTCACTATATTGATACTTCTGATCAATTAAGTTTATTTCTGCATCTATTAGTGTCCTCTTTGATTTCTTTCACCAGTGTTTTATAGTTTTCTATATATAGGTCTTTTGTTTTTTAGGTAGATATATTCCTAAGTATTTTATTCTTTTCTTTGCAGTGGTGAATGGAATTGTTTCCTTAATTTCTTTTTCTATTTTCTCCTTATTAGTGTACAGGAAAGCAAGGGATTTCTGTGTGTTGATTTTATATCCTGAAATTTTACTATATTCATTGATTAGCTCTGGTAATTTTCTGGTGGAGTCTTTAAGGTTCTATGTAGAGGATCATGTCATCTGCATACGGTCAGAGTTTTACTTCTTCTTTTCCAATTTGGATTCCTTTTATTTGTTTTTCCGCTCTGATTGCTATGGCTAAAACTTCCAAAACTATGTGGAATAGTAGTGGTGAAAGTGGGCACCCTTGTCTTGTTCCTGACTTTAGGGGAAATGCTTTCAATTTTTCACCATTGAGGATAATGTTTGCTGTGGGTTTGTCATATATAGCCTTTATTATGTTGAGGTATGTTCCTTCTATTCTTGCTTTCTGGAGGGTTTTTATCATAAATGGATGTTGAATTTTATCAAAGGCTTTCTCTGCATCTATTGAGATAATCATATGGCTTTTATTTTTCAATTTGTTAATGTGGTGTATTACATTGATTGATTTGCAGATATTGAAGAATCCTTGCATTCCTGGGATAAAGCCCACTTGGTCATGGTGTATGATCTTTTTAATGTGTTGTTGGAGTCTGATTGCTAGAATTTTATTAAGAATTTTTGCATCTATGTTCATCAGTGATATTGGCCTGTAGTTTTTTTTTGTGTGTGTGGCATCTTTGTCAGGTTTTGGTATTAGGCTTATGGTGGCCTCATAGAATGAGTTTGGAAGTTTACCTTCCTCTGCAATTTTCTGGAAGAGTTTGAGTAGGATAGGTATTAGCTCTTCTCTAAACTTTTGGTAGAATTCAGCTGTGAAGCCGTCTGGACCTGGGCTTTTATTTGCTGGAAGATTTCTGATTACAGTTTCAATTTCCATGCTTGTGATGGGTCTGTTAAGATTTTCTATTTCTTCCTGGTTCAGTTTTGGAAAGTTGTACTTTTCTAAGAATTTGTCCATTTCTTCCACGTTGTCCATTTTATTGGCATATAATTGCTAATAGTAGTCTCTTATGATCCTTTGTATTTCTGTGTTGTCTGTTGTGATCTCTCCATTTTCATTTCTAATTTTATTGATTTGATTTTTCTCCCTTTGTTTCTTGATGAGTCTGGCTAATGGTTTGTCAATTTCATTTATCCTTTCAAAGAACCAGCTTTTGGCTTGTTGATTTTTGCTATGGTCTCCTTTGTTTATTTTGCATTTATTTCTTCCCTAATGTTTAAGATTTCTTTCCTTCTACTAACCCTGGGATTCTTCATTTCTTCCTTTTCTAGTTGCTTTAGGTGTAGAGTTAGATTATTTATTTGACTTTTTTCTTGTTTCTTGAGGTATGCCTCAAGAGGTATTGCTATGAACTTTCGCCTTAGCACTGCTTTTACATGTCTCATAGGTTTTGGGTTGTTGTGTTTTCATTTTCATTCATTTCTATGCATATTTTGATTTCTTTTTTGATTTCTTCTGTGATTTGTTGGTTATTCACAATTCGTTTTTCTTTTTTCCTCTCTGATTCATTTATTTCTACCATTCTATCTTCTACCTCACTAATTCCTATCTTCTGCCTCTGTTACTCTACTATTTGTTCCCGCAGAGTGTTTTTGACCTCATTTATTGCATTATTCATTATATATTTACTCTTTTTTATTTCTCCCTGGTCCTTGTTAAACCTTTCTTGCATCTCCTCAATCCTTCTCTTCAGGCTATTTATCTGTGATTCCATTTTGATTTCAATATTTTGGATCATTTTCACTATCATTATTCAGAATTTTTTTATCACATAGATTCCCTATCTCTTCCTCTTTTGTTTGGTTTAGTGGGCATTTATCCTGTTCCTTTACCTGCTGGGTATTCCTCTGTCTCTTCATCTTGTTTTATATTGCTCTGTTTGGGGTGGCCTTTCTGTATTCTGGCATTTTTTGGAGTACTCTTTATTATGGAGTTTCCTCACTGTGGGTGGGGTTGTATGGGTGGCTTGTCAAGGTTTCCTGGTTAGGGAAGCTTGTGTCAGTGTTCTGGTGGGTGGAGCTAGATTTCTTCTCTCTGGAGTGCAATGAAGTGTCCAGTAATGAGTTATGAGATGTCAATGGGTTTTGGAGTGACTTTGGGCAGCCTGTATACTGAAGCTCAGGGCTGTGTTCCTGTGTTGCTGGAGAATTTGCTTGGTATGTCTTGCTCTGGAACTTGTTGGCCCTTGGTGTGCTTGGTTTCAGTGTAGGTATGCAGGCGTTTGATGAGCTCCTGTCGATTGATGCTCCCTTTAGTCAGGAGTTCTCTGGTGTTCTCAGGATTTGGACTTAAGCCTCCTGCTTCTGGTTTTCAGTCTTATTTTTACAGTAGCCTAAGACTTCTCCATCTGTACAGCACCATTGATAAAAACATCTCCTTTCGAAAACAATGGGCTGCTTTTCTGGGTGCCTGATGTCCTCTGCCGGCATTCAGAAGTTGTTTTGTGGAATTTACTGAGCGTTCTTTTGATGAGTTTGTGGGGGAGAAAGTGGTCTCTACGTCCTATTCCTCCGCCATCTTAAGACCACCCACCACATTTTGGGAAAATTTTCTTAAGACACAAGAGAATTGGATATGTGTAAATGCTAATAGAAAGGAGCCAACAGGGAAGGAGAGAATTAAAGAAAAAAGAAGAACTGATTATTTAATTATGAATGCTCAAACTACTGCACAATTGCACTCATCTCACATGCTAGTAAGTAATGCTCAAAAGTCTCCAACCCAGGCTTCAGCAATACGTGAACCATGAACTTCCAGATATTCAAGCTGGTTTTAGAAAAGGCAGAGGAACCAGAGATCAAATTGCCAACATCTGCCGGATCATCAAAAAAGCAAGAGAGTTCCAGGAAAAAAAAAAAAAAAAAAACAACATCTATTTCTGCTTTACTGACTATGCCAAAGGACTTTGTGCAGATCACAATAAATCATGGAAAATCCTGAAAGAGATGGGAATACCAGACCACCTGACCTTCCTCTTGAGAAACCTGTATGCAGGTCAGCAAGCAAGAGTTAGAACTGGACATGGAACAACAGACTTGCTCCAAATAGGAAAAGGAGTTATGTCAAGGCTGTATATTTTCACCCTGCTTATTTATCTTATATGCAGGGTACATCATGAGAAACGCTGGGTGGGAGGAAGCACAAGCTGGAATCAAGATTGCTGAGAGAAATATCAATAACCTCAGATATGCAGATGACCCAACCCTTATGGCAGAAAGTGAAGAAGAACTAAAGAGCCTCTTGATGAAAGTGAAAAGGAGAGTGGAAAAGTTGGCTTAAAACTCAACATTTCAGAAAACTAAGATCATGGCACTCAGTCCCATCACTTCATGGCAAATAGGTGGGGAAACAGTGGCAGACCTTATTTTGGGGGCTCCCAAAATCACTGCAGATGGTCACTGCAGCCATGAAATAAAAAGACGCTTACTCTTTGGAAGGAAAAGTATGACCAACCTAAACAGCATAATTAAAAAGCACAGACATTACTTTGCCAATGAGGTCTGTCTAGTCAAGGCTATGATTTTTCCAGTGGTCATGTATGGATGTGAGAGTTGGACTGTGAAGAAAGCTGAGCAGTGAAGAAATTATGCTTTTGAATTCTGTTGTTGGAGAACACTCTTGAGAGTCCCTTGGACTGCAAGGAGATCCAACCAGTCCATCCTAAAGGAGATCAGTCCTGGGTGCTCATTGGAAGGACTGGTGTTGAAGCTGAAACTCCAATACTTTGGCCACTTGATGCGAAGAACTGACTCATTCAAAAAGACCCTGATGCTGGGAAAAATTGAAGACAGAAGGAGAAGGGGATGACAGAGGATGAAATGGTTGAATAGCTTCACTGACTCGATGGACATGAGTTTGAGTGGACTCTGGGAGTTGGTGATGCACAGGGAGGCCTGGTGTGCTGCACTTCATGAGGTCACAAAGAGTCAAACATGACTGAGCAACTGAACTAAACTGAACTGATTGAGTTGGTGACTATAATATTACCCGGATGGGCTGCACGGTCTTCCAGAAGGGATCAGTAGCTCAAATGCAGGTAGGGAGGAAGAAAACTGTTGCATTAGACTTTTGACAAGTGAAACGGATAAGGAGGTGCTTACTGATTAAGTGGTAAGAGTAATAAAATATACACTGGAATATAAGGGTTGGACAGAAGATTAGCCTAATGAACAGGCAGAATATGGGACTAACAATTTACTGAGAATCCTGTGGGAGTCTAAGTACTACTATATTTATTAAAATGTATCTACAAACTAAAAGGAAAGAAGCATGTGGTCAGCGGGTGAAATACCTGAGATATGACTGTGTAATAATATAGACAATTAGGCAATCTATACATCTTCTGCTGTGATAGTTGAACCTAAGAGTCTTAATGAGGAGTATAGATGAAATACCTCTCACCTTGGGAATGAGATATTCTCTGAATTTAATGTCCTGAGCTGCTGCATGGGGTAGGTTGTTGGGGACAATGTCAATGTATCTCTGGATCTCGTGGATCACAGCATCTGTGTAGGGCATGCGGCTCCTGTCCTGCATGCAGGGACTCCGGTTTCTGCCAACCACACGGTTAATTTCTTCCTGGACTTTAGCTGGCAAGGTAGAAATCAGAATTTATGTCAAGTGATAAGATATTTTATCTTCTTAATCATGATTACATTGTGGTAGGATATGGAGAGAAGGAAAAATTACATGTGTTTCCCTACAAGGGAAAAAAAGATATAGAATCAATGTCATGGGCAAATTGGAATTTCATTAGAGACTTAAATACACACATATATAAAGCACAGTTACATCATGAAATTCATTTCTCAATTCTGATTCTCTCCTTTGTGTATTTTTTAAAATAAACTCAGGGATGTGGGATCTCAAAGGCTCACATCATGCAGTTTAACCATTTTGTTTATGTCAGTTTTATTTTTATAAAGGTTCTAAGAGAGTAGAAGTACTCCATGCAGTAAATACTTAATAAATGGACCAACTGAACAATATGCTTGGTTGACTCAACACATAGGAATAATGAGTAAGTTAAGGGAGAATATCCATGATGACAGAGTAGAAAGACTCTGAGATCACCTCCTCCCACAAGCATTACAAAACGATTAATACAATGATTTACAGAGCAACTATCAATAAGAACAACCTGAAGTCTAAGAGAAAGTTCTTCAACAACTAAAGATCTAAGGATGGAATCATGAGATGCATAGGAGAAGCAGAAACATAGCACAGTTAAGACCATACCCCGGGGTAAGAGACCCATGAACAGGATAATTACAATTACAGAGGTTCTTCCTGAGAAGTGAGGGGTCTGAACCCATCACTGGGCTCCCTAACCCAGGAGTGCTGCACCAGGAAGATGAGCCCCCAGAGCACTTGGCTTTGCAGGCCAACAGGGCTTATTTCAGATGATCTAGTGAGCTGTGGGAAGTAGAGACTCCACTCTTAAAGAGTGTATACAAAATCTCACCCACTCTGGGACCCAGAAGCAGGAGCAGTAATTTGAAAGGAGCCTGGGTCAGACCCATTTATTGATCTTGGACAGGCTCCCAGAGAGGCACAGGACAGTTGGGGCTCACCTCCAGAACACATATGCTGGTAGCAGCTACTTTGGAGAGCTCATCCCAACACATGGACACGGATGATAGTGAGTGCAATTTTAGAATTTCCCTGTGGTTTATTAGTGCCAGAACTTGGCCCTTCTCATCAGCAGTTACACCCATTCTTGGATGTGGGAGGCCCAGTAGCTAGCTGGGCGGGACATATAGTCCTACCCACCCGCATCCCTGCCAGTTACTATAGCAGCCCTGACCCCCAGCTGTCCCTGGACCC
>NW_020867454.1:0-32198 GCF_003369695.1 Bos indicus x Bos taurus | reverse complement strand
GAAAGGACTGATGTTGAAGCTGAAATTCCAATATTTGGCTACCTGATGCGAAAAGCTGACTCATTAGAAAAGACCCTGATGCTGGGAAAGATTGAAGGTGGGAGGAGAAGGGGACGACAGGGTGAGATGAGATGGATGGCATCACCGATTCGAAGGACATGAGTTTGAGCAAGCTCCAGGAGTTGGTGTTGGACAGGGGGCCTGGCATGCTGTGGTCCATGGGGTCACAAAGAGTCAGATGTGACTGAGCGACTGAACTGAACTGGGGCTACTTGATGATAAAGTGATTGGTTATTTCTTTATGTGTGCAGGGGTTTTTTGTTGCTGTGTTAAGAAGAATGGAAGAATTGAATCGACTACAATTGATTTAGTTCTTACCACTGCATCTGGATTTACAGTTTTCTCAAGATAAAAAGTTAGAAAAGGGGAGAAGCGGAGGAAAGGCGGAAGTGGAGGTGGGAAGAGAGAAGAGTTCCAGCATCTCTGTCTTGTGATCCAGGATCCACAGTGACCACCGTCCACACCTGCTTCTAATGCTTCTGTCCGTCCGTCGCCTCCGTTTCACATGACCACCTCTCCATGTGGGCTTTTATCTATACAAGGGCCGAGACGATGTCATAAATCTTTGTAGCCGCCCCAGCACCTGGGATAGTGTTTGTCATCTAGGAGGCATTCAATACGTGTACACCACGGGAACCAAACCTCGTCTTATGATTTCCTGTAATAGTATGGCTCTACACTCTGTTGAGATGTGAGTGTACTGGCTTTATTTCCCCAACTGTGGTCTCAGGATCCTAGTCCATGGCTTGAGTGACACAGGCTCCTCAGTTGTCACCCTGCAGCACAGCCACCCAGGCCCGGACATGAGACTGAGGGAACTGGCAACACGTAACCTGACAGCAGCGTGTTGCCAAGGCCCAGATGTGGTTTGTTCTAAGGCACACTCAGGGTGGAGGACCCTGGTCCAGGAGGGAGCTGGAATTCCACTCTGAGTAAACAAGATGAATGCAGGGCTCCTTTGAAGGGCTCTGCAGACAGTCAGACGGCAGGCATGAGCAAGCGGGTTTGGAATGGGGTCTTAGGGGATTACCCTGGCTCCGGGGTCCTGGCAGGGGTCTGGGGAGAGTCGGCGGTCAAGCCCTGGGCGGGGCGGGGGCCTGCATCTGGGCTTAGGGGAATCAGATGGTTTTAGTGTGTGTGGGGTCCTCACCTTGCACATCGGGGAATCCTGTCTGCACTGTTGAGGGAGGTTCTGTCTCAGGCCACCTGGGCCCTGGTGAGAGGCTCCAGGATGGAGCAGAGAATCTGCCTTGCCTTGCTGGCCAGGCACCCCAGGGTAGGGTAGCTGGGTAGACAGGAAAGAAGGGATTTTTTTTTAAAAGGCAAAGAGAAGAACAGAAGAAGAAGGGAAAGAGTTTTGCAAGCTTAGAAAGTGGAGGGTCTGGAGCAGCTGTGGATCTGGGAGCAAGGATGAAGGAAAAGGCATCTTCCGAGGATTGCTTATTAATTAGATTCTCTCTGGTCTTCAGAAGACAAAAGAAAAGATCCTGTTTTCTTCCTTTTTAGTTTTTCTTGACTGCTGGACTAGGCTTCTTTGAGATGAGGTTTCCTGAAATACTGTGCTGCATGGGACCCCAGCGTGTGTGTGTGTCTAAGTGTGTAAGTGTGTCTATGTGTCTAATGTGTCTAAGTGTGTCGTGTATGAGTGTGTCTTGTTTTGTATCTATCTGTGTGTGTGTATTGATCTAGGCAGTAAATTCAGACTGGGCTCAGTCTGGACCCACACTGCTGAGATCACACCACAACACTGGCCCTCCTACCCCTGATTCTTCATAGAGTTGCTCACTCCTGTGACTCAGTCTACTCATCAGTAAAAATGGGATCATCAGAGTCCCTGCCTCGGGGGCTTGCTTTGAGGATTAACTAGGGGCACATACTATTACCCGGCGCACAGCAAGCACCCACCTGGTACGTGTCAGGCATCAGCACGTGCCCACAGTCAGCAACTCTGCGGCACAGACGGGGTCTTCCCCAGCACCCTCTCCCTTTAGGGACCAAGTCCCCTCTTTCCTGGGAGCTGAGGGGCTTTCTAGGACCCAAGATGGTTCGGTTTAAAACTGAGACAGGCCCGGGCCTACAGAAGCAAGCTGGCCACCCTATGGATCATTGTCCATCCCGAGTCCCGATCCTATCAAGGTCTGTGCACAGCAGACTCTTGAGTGCCATTGGTTCTCCGAGCCAAGAAATGGCCAGACTCTGGGGAGGATCACTTAACTCTTCTGGGGCTCTTGTTGTCCCAGTGTGTCTGGGCCAACCATTGCCTCATGCCTTCCCAGAAACAGGCATGGTTAGGGCAGGGGGGAATGGTGGGCTGGGAAGGGAAGAGGGGCCTAGGACCTGCAGGGGTGGTGACTCAGCTCTGAGTCTGGGGCTTTGTCATGACAGGCTCGGCTTTCCCAGGAACACCCCCCCCATGCCCCCATGACTCAGGCTTAGGTTGGGTGAAGCACACTCCCCCACTCAGAGCAGGGATCCCCTGACACTTCCCAGGACGGCCAGCCAAGCCCCCTGCCCCGGCCGGTCACCCTGCTGCGCGCCTGGGCCCCGTTACGGGCACAAGAACCTTTGCCCTTTCCCATGACTCATGAGCAGAGGACTGCCCTCCACTGCTTCTGGGGGACCGTCCCAATTTCGGTTATTTTCCCAGCCAAAACTCTTCTGAGAAAGTGAACAAAGCTTCCAGGCTCAGCTCCCCGGGGGTAAAGAAATGATATCTTTAGAATGACTTTTATCACTGCTACCATTTCCCGTTATTTACCCATCCTTCCCCAAGGATGGGCATGCCAAGCTCTTTATATTCTGTATACAACCGTTGAAATAGTCCTGGGAGATACCTAGTATTAACCGCACCTACTATTTATATTATTAGTACATGATGGAGCTAAGAATTTGGGGAGTTCCACAGCACGGGCAAAGTTGCAAGGCGGTTCCTGGCAAATCCCGGTCTCTCTGTCCCTTCACACCCCCTCCCAAGCCCGGCCCCGTCAGCCCCACCCCACTCGCAACATGCGAGATCCCGTGTCCCGGGTTTTACCCAGAAAGAAATGTGGAGAGCTGAACAAGAAATGAGATTCAGAGCAATAGGGAAAGAAAAGAAGCCAAAGGCGCAAACAACGCTTTTAGAATTTTGTCCATGAACCTGAAGTCTTTTCCCCCTTGTTTCCCTCTTGGGCTTTTTTTCTTTTCTTCCACGGTGATTTAGAGGCCATCTTTAGTTTTAAACACCTCTCGACGCCCTTAGGCTCACGAGTGCTGTGAAGGTTCCTTGCAGGCTCCTTGGAGACGTCTGCCAAATGCCACTCACCCCTTCATCTCTGCAATTCTGTCCATTCAGTGTTGTGACTGTATTTAGAATAATCCACATGCCTCTTCTTGATTAAAAAGAAATCTGAATAGTACCGTATTGCACATTTTAAAAGTTTCTAAGAGAGCAGATCTCAACATTCTCATCCTAAGAAAAAAAAAAAAAAGGTGTTTTGGTGACTATGTGTGGTGACAGACACTAACTAGATTCATCATAGTGATTCTTTTGCAGTGTATGTGTGCTAAGTCACTTCAGTCGTGTTTGACTCTGTGCGACCCCGTGAACTGTAGCCCACCAGGTTCCTCTGTCCGTGAGAGTCTCCTGGCAAGAATACCGGTATGGGTTGCCATGCCCTCTTCCAGGGGATCTTCCTGACTGAGGAACTGAACCCACGTCTCTTACATCTCCTGCCTTGGCAGGCTCTTTACCACTAGTGCCGCCTGGGAAGCCCTATTTGCAATGTATACAAATGTTGATTATTATATTGTGGACCTGAAACTGATAAAAATAGTCTGTGCCAATTATTCCTCAATTAAAAAAAAAAAATGGTTGTGTTACTGTTTTGCAAAAATATGCTCCATAAGGTCTGAGTCCCTTCTACTGCCTCCCTGGGTGCCCTTTCTCTTTCGGGTCTCTTTGCTCACTGTTTCTGGAACTTTCCAGCACTTTCTGGTGTTGTGCCTTTCCCTCTGGCAAGCCCATCCTCACTTGCCATCTCGCCCTCATTCCCCACGACTCGATCGCCTGGTCACCTCGCTCAGACGCCTTCCCTGCACCCCCCTGACCCTGGCTGTAGCTGCCCCCACCTGGCAGGAGTTCACACCCAGCTCCCAGCCGCACGTCTGCTGGGCCTGTCGAATAGGAAGGCAAATTAGAGTTCTCAGAGATCCTGGAAAAAAAAAAGAGATTCCTAGGGCCACCCCCCCGCCCCCGCCCCCGCCCCGCCCCCGCCTATTTGGATTCCCTAAATCTAGACTGGCGGCCGAGGGTCTGTATTTTTAAACACAGACTGAGAGATTCTGATGAGAGGCTTCTTGGGCCATACTTTTAAGAAACTGCATGTTATTGGAATTATTTCTTTTCGTCTCCGTCAGCTGCCGACCTGCACCTATCCAGTCCTCACAGGTCAAGAGCTCTCAGGAAAAAGAAAAACCCCATGGGACCACTTTCATCCCAATGGTCCTAGTGTTCAGCCCAAGTGCTGGGCTGTAATAGACGCTTCATAAATGTGGTGACTGATCTGTGTGGTCATTCTGTCTGTAATTGCTTTTAAGCACCTACTGTCTATACAACTTTGTTCCAGGGAAACTGGGAAAAGCAACAAAAAATCAAGAGATAAAAAAACCCCTACCCTTGTGGCTGAAGCAGTGGATGTGTGAATTAGGAAGACTGAATGCTGAGTTTCAGCAGTTACGTGTGGGGCTGCTGTTTGTCTCTCTTTTGGCATTTTCTGGACACTGTGTTATCAGACCTCAGGCTAAATAAGAGATAAGGAATACAGGAAAATGATGGCTCCTGCTTCTTTTTCTAGCAAGGAGGTAGCTGAAGGTCAGAGAGGTTGGGACTTGCTGTGAATGACAAGACCACTCGCCCGCAGAGTCCAGACTCAGGCTGGCCTGTTCCATTCCTGGCACTAAGATCTTGGTTGTCTCCCCCGGATTCATCTCGGCCATGGTCTTGCTGCAATGATCATTCACCTGGCAGGCGACCTTACTCAGCAAAGGCAGCAGACTTGGGTCTGAGCCTCTCGGGAGCTGACTGATGGGTTACCTGGGAAACTCACCTGTGGACTACCTGGGCACTGCGGTTCCACTGAGCCAGCGAGGTGAGGGTGTCCTGGCACAACCCCGCTTCCTGAGAGGAGGCGTGTCGTCATCCTTCATGCTTTCATTAAGAGGATTGAGAGCAGAAGAAGCTGAAATGGCTTCGTGTTGGCACAAAAAATCAGAGATTAATAGTAAACCTTGAAAATAGAGAAGCATCTGATTTGGGCTTTTCCATCAACAAGCCCAATAACCTAGAGGAAACTATTAACATACAAATAGACAGGCTTCCCATTAAAACAGCGGCCCACGGTTCTGGAAAAGACCTCTTCATGCAGAAAGCAATTATGACGGGAAATCGAGTCCGATTCAGGCCCATTTGCAGCAAGCTTGGAAAATCAAAATGTAAGCACTCATAATCGTGTAGACAACCTTGCTGTTGGAGGAGGGGTGGCCAGTGCTTTATTATTATTGCTATTATTATTTCACTTTGAAAGAATTCAACGTTACAAGCTCCAAATCTTACTTTCAACCTTGGCTCAGAGAGTGCACAGGGCAGACACGTATATTTGTATGCAGAAAAAAAAAACCAGCCCATGTATAAATAAATGGGTTTTTGGTCAGATTACCAGAGGTTAATAGGGTTGCTTAGCTGAGACGCCACTCAAGCAGAGAATTTCTAAATAAGGACATATCTGCATGGCGTGTCTGGACCATCAGAAAGTCCCATGCTTCAGCCCTAGACACCCCATCATTTTAACACTGCCAGCCCCTCAGAGGCACAGCTGAGTCTAGAGATGAGAGTCGAGACCTAAAGCAGTTGGGAAGCTCCAGGTGAGGACAGAGTCGTTCTCTTCCAAGTGGTTGTGGGAAACATAGCAGATAGGGATGCTAAAATGAACACCCTCATGGGACAACCCTCATGGGAAAGCAGGCGAGGTTGGCGGTGTCACCCAGAATGACCAGCCAGGAGCCCTGCTGTGCCTGCTTGTATCACAGGCCATTCTTCCATGACTGCACACTTCACTCCCGTCGATGGGGTGCACTTCTGCCCTCTGTGCTGGCGTCCAGTCTACCACCTCGAATTACCTTCCGAGGGAAAACCAGCTCTTAGCACGTGGCCCAAGCCCCACCACAGGCCGCAGGGCCTGCATTTGTCTCTAGCAGGGTTCGATGCTCTTTCACCACCTCCCTGTGCCCCAGATAAGCTGACCCGTGGGCAGACAGGCCCCCCCACGCTCCAGGCGACAGCATAGGCCCTTCTCTGCTGGGATGCCTCTCTCTCCTGCCTCCCCATCGCCTGCTCCCCTGCAACAATACCTAGTTAACTGCCGGGCTGTGTACACTCATGTCGTCTGGTTCCTTGCCTTCAGCGCTTGTGTCTACATTTATCCACTTACTCAAGGTAATTATTTGATACATGCCAGTGACCACCCAACCCAAACTAAGATTCATTTGATGATAGAGCTCACATCGCCAGAGCCTGAGAAAATGTCCTGATCTAAGAATGAACTCAGCTTAGACCATCACGGAGTTGGACTACTAAGACCTTCTCCAACATTTGGGATGGATTAGTATGTGGCAGAATAGGAATATAAGACCCACGTCGTTTCCATGTCACCCCGTTTCCTCCCTGTAGCTACGTGACAACATACAGGCTTTTTCTTTCCCCCGCCACTGATAATTAACTTTGAAATAGATATTCAGGCACAAAAAATGAATTTGACCAGTCCAGGAATAGATAACGTGCCTAGCTTCTTTTTTAACATTCATTCGATTTTGGCTGCCCCGGGTCTTCTTAACTGTGCTCGGACTTTTTCTAGTCGTGGAAAGAGGAGGCCCCTCTCTAGTTGCGTGGGCTTCTTATCTCAGTGGCTTCTCTTGTCTTAGGATCCAAAATGTTCCACAACTCGGTCAACATGCCCTCCCAAGGGACTCTGGTTCACAAAGGCAGAGAGAAAATTTAATCAGTTAGTAGTAGACACTGAAAAGAAGAGGAAATGAGGTCATGTTTTTATTGAGCTATTGAGATTTTCTACATATAAGCTTGAGTCTTTAGTATTTGCGAGGAAGCATATTTTAGGTAAGATTGTGAGGAATAATCCTGCTCCTTCAAGTTAGAAGAAATTTTCTTGTCCCCAGCCCCTGAACATCTAAGCTATCCCTTGTGTAAAACACTTAATGAAGATTGCCTCAAATGATTTTTAACTGAGTGCTTGTATTAACCACCCTACCTTCTAATGAATGACAAGTTCCTAACGACAGAGGATGACTCTCTTGGTATTCTCCAAGAATCTGGAATTTAGAAAGAGTCCTATGCGTGTTTGGATGGATATCAATGGATAGATGGATGAGTGAATAGACAGAAGTCACCACATTAGCAAGAGCAGAGAACAACTGACTTGGCACAGGGAAAAGAATAAGATCATAAAATTATTTCAGTCTATCCCACCTTTGGTAGTTTTGAAAATGTGTTCACGAATGCTTTGATACTCTTCCTTTCAAGCAGCAGAGCCTAGTTTTCCCTTGTGTGTGTCCTGGAGTAAGTGATTCACTTTTAATTAATAGGATGAAGTAGAAGTGATGATGGTCATACAAGGGCATTGCAGTTTTTGTCTTGATCCCTCTCTTGGGTAACCTTCTCTCGAGGAAGCCAGCTGCCATGTTGGGAGGGCTCTCAAGCAGCCCTGCATAGAGTGTGGTGAGAAACTCAGGCCTCCTGCCAACAGGAATGGGAGTGGAGCTGCCTTGAAAGAAGAATCTCCAGCCCTTGCCAAGCTTCAGATGATAGCAGCCTCAGCCCACAGCTTACCTGCAGCCTCTTGAGAGAGCCTGAGCTAGAAGAAGCCAGCTAAGTTGCTCTCAAATTGCTTATCCGCAGAAACTATGTGAGAGAAAACGTCTGCCATTTTCAAACTCCTGCATTGGAGGTAATATGTTATTCAGCAATAGGTAACTGAGACCCTACCCGCTCCAGAGTCTTCTTCCACCAAGCTAGGCCTCTAATGACAAATTGTCCACTGCTGGAATAAACCAGGTTACAGAAGGCACCTGAAGTCAGCCATCCCCTTTTTCTTTATCTCCAACCATATTGTGTTTTTGTCAGAATTAGAGATTCAACTTGTACAGAACTCTTTTTCCCTTCTTCAATTATCTTTTTAAATATAGAATAATAAGGCTAACTGCTCATATTTGAAGCAAACAAATCTAGTGCATTTCCTTTCTTTGCTACTTATTATGTAGTGAGCTGTTGGGGATGTATTTATCTCTTGGCGATCAGATGTTTCACAGTGGAACAGGGAGGGTAAAAAGTACTTACTGCATAGAGTTGCACAATCCGTGGCACCAGGGTTTCATCATGCTCCATTTAGATAATGTATGTAAAACATTTAGCATAGTAGCTACTACCTATTAAGGATGGAAGTAATAGTAACTATTACATGGACTGCAGCCTTGAAATTAAAAGATACTTGCTCCTTGTAAGAAAAGCAATGACCAAATTAGGCAGTGTATTAAAAAGCAGAGACATCACTTTGCCGACAAAGGTCTGTACTAGTCAAAACTATGATGTTTTCAGTAGTCATGTACAAACGTGAGAGTTGTACCATAAAGAAGGCTGAGAGCCAAAGAACTGATGATTTCAAACTGTGGTGCTGGAGAAGACTTTTGAGAGTCCCTTGGACAGTGAGGAGATCCAACCAGCCCATCCTAAAGGAAATCAACCCTAAATATTCTTTGGAAGGACTGATGCTGAAACTGAGCTCCAATACTTTGGCCACCTGATGTGAAGAGATGACCACTTGGAAAAGACCCTGATGTGATGGGGAAGGACTGATGGCAGGAGAAGGGGACGACAGAGGATGAGATGGTTGGATGGCATCACTGACTCAATGGACGTGAGTTTGAGGGAACTCCAGGAGATGGTGGAGGACAGGGAAGCCTGGTGTGCTGCAGTCCAAAGGGCTGCAAAGAGTCAGACGCAACTTAGTGACTCAGCAACAACTAATCTCTAATAATAATTATCCAAAATCCTCACATGAGCAAATAGGAAATTTCTTTAATTCCAAAGGATTGTCCTTTTTGAACTTCATGCTGGGAGACAACATGCTGTAACAGTTGAGTGTTTTGAAAATGTGGTTCATGGCCTTCCTGCATCAGAATGATCTGAAGTATTTGTTAGGAATTGATTTTTAAAACCAATTTCAGGTCCATTAAGTTAGTATCTCAGGGATGGGAGTAAAGTAAAGAGGAAAGAATGGGAATCTGTGTCTTTAACAAGATCCCCAGCTTGATTCCAGTGTTCAGGAAAGCTCTAGAATTAAATCACTGAGGAAGGAAGAGTCATCTCAGAACTCGAGGACCTGGGGTGCAGGTCTGACCTCTGACATTTACCAGCCACAGTGTGTTAACCTTGGCAGTGCCCCTTTTCTCGTCTATGAAAAGGAAATACTTATCTGCTCCTCTGCCTTCTAGAGCAATTGTAAAGATTGGCTGAGATAATAAAAACATCAACCGACTTCTATCTAGTGTGTATACAGTTTCCAAAGTGACTGTGTCCACCTTATCTCATTGAAACTCAGGATGGTCCCAGGAAGTTACTTTTCCTCCCCATTGATGGAGACAGAAGCTAAGTTGACACTACATGACTCATCTAGGCTGCAGAGTTACTGCACAAACCCAGGTATGGATCACAGATCCTGAAGTGAACTAAAATCAAGGCTCCAGGGCAATGTACCATTTTTCAAGCATCACTTTAGCTTAGACTGTTGCCTCGGTTATTTATGGTACCGAAACTAGAGAAGAGGAACTTAGTAAGAAAGCATCTACATTCTAATTGTCCAGATTGTAATTATACATGCAAAGAGCAATAATTAGTTGAGAACAAAAACTGTGAGGTCATTGAGATACACTTCCTCAGCCACAACATTAGAGGCTGTCAGTCTTGGTGTGTCAAATATTTCTAACTCACACACCACTGAATTCATTCATCTTAAATTACAAACCCGATTAACTTCATTCATTTGCTTTTTCTGGGTCATTATTTTGTTTCTTCTGCCTAGATTTAGGCAAGAGAAAAATATCTAGAAAAATCACCTGTGTTCCTTTCAGGCTCTGTGAATAAAAGAATTCCATTGGATGGTTTATGCAGTTCTTTTAATAAAATTAAGTGTCTGTTAAGTCTACTCTGTGAAATGGCTGGATAGGTTTCACTGAGTTTGGAGGGTATGTCTGGGATGGTCCAACTTAGAATATAGGATGCGTTGTGTAAAGGATCTGCCTCCAATGCAGGAGCTGGAGGGAGACCTGGGTTCAGTTCCTAGATTAGGAAGATCCCCTGGAAAAGGGCATGGCAACCCACTCCAGTATTCTTGTCTGGAGAATCCCATAGACAGAGGAGCCTGGCGGGCTACAGTCCATGGGGTCGCAAAGAGTTAGTCACGACTGCAGTGACTTAGCATGCATGCATGTGTATAAATAAATAAATCTTTGGGTGTCAGAGATGGGTACCCTTCCTGAAGACATCACACATCCTCCAGAGTAGTGGAACAAGAAGCAGTCTCTGTGGCCAGGAAAGGCAAGCCTCATGTATTAGATTTGTTGAGCAGGGAAAAATTAAGTGCTTTCAAATTGGAGCCAAAGTCTGGAGTCACATGGTTGGACACTGAACTGTCAATGCTGACTTGGAATGTGGTCGCTTTACTGAAGCCAAACCCTTACCTGTTCCCTCTCACCTCTAGACAAGGCTGGCATGTGTTGTATAAGAAAATGTGGATATCTTGTAGTCCTAGATAACTACAACGTCCATTTTATGTGCATATAAGGCCTCAGAAAGTTCACACTGGACATGGGGCAGGTCAAAGGGGCTCTGACACCCTATCTTTGACTCCTGGCAAGGGGAATGGGTTTCCTTCACTCCCTACCTCACTCCCTTCCTTCAAGTTAACAGGATAGGCTCAGTGTAGCTTCACATAAAATATACTTATTTTCTGGGCTGGTTCACAACAAACACTATCAAAGTTTAAAAAAAAAAAACATAGTGGGCTTCCAACCAAGTCTGAGCTGTGTAGATGTTGGTGGGATAGAAAGTTTGAGATAAGCTGTTTCCTACCACAGGAAGCTTCTGCTACTCACTGTGGGCTCACGGTTAACAGAAGGAAAACTTTTTTAAAAAATATTAAATACATAGATAGATAGGGTTTGAAATGCTACGAAACTGTGTTTTCCTAATGCAATCACCCTGGAACTCGCAGGTAACCTGGTCAGAGGGAAGAAGGATGCTCCAGAGGGATTCAGTTTTTCATCTCGATAAGAGTTTCAGCCACCAGCATGCAGGCTTCATCTACTTGAAAACATGAAAGATTAGAATCTGGAAGTTAAGGTTTGCCATGCAGTAAACTATATAACAACTTTTTGGTTTATCTCCTCCCCGACTCCTACCCCCACACAAGCTGCAGGGGGAGCAACCAAAGCCATTGTTTCCAATGGATCGATGTCTGGAATATCGGCTCCTCTTTCTGAAGAACTCACTTTTGAGCTCGTTTGCCCAACACTGTGGTTCAAATTCATTTCACCCTTCAGGGATTTGTGGGCATGTTGACAGATTGAATGACAGAAATGGAGTTCTATCGGAAAGGGTGTTAGTCGGGAAGCAAAGGCCCCGAGGGATAGTTTGGTAATGGGCTATGGAGACTTCTTTCCTAGGTCACTGGCTCAAGCCCAGAACCTGCTTGGCAGTGATTGAAAATCATTACCACTTGACAGCTGCCTGACAGGTGGCCTGTAACTTGCTGGTACCCTAATCCTGCAACCGCTTCTAGGCAGAACAGTCACATGATGGAAGGGAAACCAGGATTACTTGAAAACCCAGGAGCTCAAGTACCAGTTTTCTTCCTCAACATCTTGTCACTTACTGGGTTAAATATTTTTATCAGCTTAACAGATTATGGCCAACCAAAAGATCCCCATGCTCACCCCTTAACAGTGGTGAAACTTGATTAAAACCAGTGGGGGCGGGGTGGGGAATGCAACACAAGGAGCAATGATTGGTGAGAAAGTTTTTGCATCCGACGTGTACATGTATGGCTGAGTCCCTTTGCTGTTCACCCGAAACTATCACAACATTGTTAATCAGCTATGCCCCAATACAAAATAAAAACCAAAATATGGGCAGAAAACAAAAGTTACTGCATCCGTTGATCAGCTGCTAACGGCTGAGCTAGACCATGTAAACACATTTACTTAAAAAAGACCAAAACATCATAAAAGGCCAGAAGTAGCATCAGGAAAACAGGCAGGGAAGAACCCCAAATAGAGGTTGATTGCAGGAAGAAATCTGGCAGATTTCCACCCGAAGGGCCCTTAAGAGACACGCAAGGCAGAGAGCCATGTAAGGCCCACAGTGGGCAGGTTGGCGCCATATTAATTTCAGCATGGCCGTTCTTAGCTGGAGCCCAGTCACCAGATCTCATCTCGGCAGGAGTCCATCCTTAATGCAGGCTGAGCCCAAGTAATGAGAACTTGATTCTTAGTCAGGGGATTTCTTTCTTCCAGTGCGCTTAAGCCAAAACCTTTAAAATTATTTTAATGTCATTTTCTTTTAATGGGTCATGTAAGTACTAGGAAAATTATAGCATTAAAAGGGTGGCTTCAGACTTTCTTTTTTCTCTTTGTATAATTGCCTTTTAGAGGGTAGAACTTTTAACTCATCCTGAACATTTCCCTTTGATACCACCAGAGGCAAGCCTCATATTCAGAGGCAAGTTCCTCATATTTTCCTCCAGAAAGACCCTCAAGACACTCACTAGTTTGAGCTCAACACATGTTCATCCCCCATAGGCGATAAGCCACAGGATTTGCAGAGAGGTGGCAAGATTTATCCACCACTGTTGACCAAAGGAAAGAGTGTAGTACAACCACATAAGAGATAAACGACTAAATCCCATGGCTGATTATTTTACAAGCACCACCACGAGCTGCTCGTCTAATGAGCATCACACCCTTCAAAGCACACCTGTATGAGATGGATGATGTGAAGTGTGGGTCACTGCCTGGTGTTTGGCTGCAACAATATCACACACAGCTCCCCACATATGAGAGCTTGTTGTTCTTCTTGTTGCCAGGTCTGCGTGTTGGCTGTGGCTCAACTGGCCTTGACCATTTTAGGACCCAGGCTGCAGAGGCAACACCTGGAGAATGTTCTTCCCATCATGGGAGGCAGCAGCTCAAGAAAGGTGAGTGGAAACACCCAGAACCTCTTATAGCCTCAGCGTGAGCTGGAACATGGTCATGTCTGATCTCGTTCTATTATTGGGTGAAAAGTGATCAGGGGTTGATGGATTGGGGAGAGGGGACATCTGTTGATCATGAATACAATCAACTATGGTCACATAACTTAAAATCATGACATTTAAAACAGTACAGGTGATATTGTTTTTTTGACTTAGTGCATGTTTATGAGCATCTACTCATTACAGGAATGTGTTATTTTGACTTAGTGCATGTTTATGAGCATCTACTCATTACAGGAACGTGTTACTGTATGAGATGAGCATGATACATTCATTAAATCATGTCGTCCTCATAACAAAACTCTGAGGCAGGTACTTATTCCTGTTTTACACATGAGTTGATGGTAGCCTGATGCGGCAAAGTACCGTGCCTTGGTCCTAGTACTAGAACGTCTTAGAACCAGCCCTGGAGCTCAAGTGCTCCAGCCCTGAGCCTGTGCTCTTCAGTGTCCCTGGCTCTGTGCCCAAGACTGGGGCCAAGAGAGGAGGGCAGCGGTCCCCACATGCAGATCGACAGTTGGCTGGGATTGTCACATGGAAAGACAGGGCTCTCTTTCAGAAATGAGTTGAGGATATTTGGTGGATTTGGGTGGCTGATCACATTTGATAATCCCAGTTGCGGTCTGAAGTGAGCTGGGACTTTAAGCTAGGGAGACTGACTGTACGTGCCTTATAGGCTGGTTTAGGAGGAGATACTGAAGTGTACTTCGACTTCATCATCATCTGCCTCCAGTCGAGGCTGGGAAGACCTCTACAACAGTGGCTCAGTCATTATTAAGTCTAGAGAGAAACACAGTATACTATACCAACATGAGTATACATATAGAGTATGCTATACCAACATGATGAGTATACATAATATAGTATGCTATACCAACATGATGAGTATACATAATATAGTATGCTATACCAACATGATGAGTATACATAATATAGTATGCTATATCAACATGAGTATACATAATATAGTATGCTATACCAACATGATGAGTATACATAATAGAGTATGCTATACCAACATGAGTAATACATAATATAGTATGCTATACCAACATGATGAGTATACATAATAGAGTATGATATACCAACATGAGTATACATAATATAGTATACTATACCAACATGATGAGTATACATAATATAGTATGCTATACCAACATGAGTATACATAATAGAGTATGCTATACCAACATGATGAGTATACATAATATAGTATGCTATACCAACATGAGTATACATAATAGAGTATGCTATACCAACATGATGAGTATACATAATATAGTATGCTATATCAACATGATGAGTATACATAATATAGTATGCTATACCAACATGAGTATACATAATAGAGTATACTATACCAACATGATGAGTATACATATATAGTATGCTATAACCAACATGAGTATACATAATAGAGTATGCTATAACCAACATGATGAGTATACATAATATAGTATGCTATACCAACATGATGAGTATACATAATATAGTATGCTATACCAACATGAGTATACATAATAGAGTATGCTATACCAACATGATGAGTATACATAATATAGTATGCTATATCAACATGATGAGTATACATAATATAGTATGCTATACCAACATGAGTATACATAATAGAGTATGCTATACCAACATGATGAGTATACATAATATAGTATGCTATACCAACATGAGTATACATAATAGAGTATGCTATACCAACATGATGAGTATACATAATATAGTATGCTATACCAACATGATGAGTATACATAATATAGTATGCTATACCAACATGAGTATACATAATAGAGTATGCTATACCAACATGATGAGTATACATAATATAGTATGCTATATCAACATGATGAGTATACATAATATAGTATGCTATACCAACATGAGTATACATAATAGAGTATGCTATACCAACATGATGAGTATACATAATATAGTATGCTATACCAACATGAGTATACATAATAGAGTATGCTATAACCAACATGATGAGTATACATAATATAGTATGCTATACCAACATGATGAGTATACATAATATAGTATGCTATACCAACATGATGAGTATACATAATATAGTATGCTATACCAACATGATGAGTATACATAATATAGTATACTATACCAACATGATGAGTATACATAATATAGTATGCTATACCAACATGAGTATACATAATAGAGTATGCTATACCAACATGATGAGTATACATAATATAGTATGCTATACCAACATGAGTATACATAATATAGTATACTATACCAACATGATGAGTATACATAATATAGTATGCTATACCAACATGAGTATACATAATAGAGTATGCTATACCAACATGATGAGTATACATAATAGAGTATGCTATACCAACATGATGAGTATACATAATATAGTATGCTATACCAACATGAGTATACATAATATAGTATACTATACCAACATGATGAGTATACATAATATAGTATGCTATACCAACATGAGTATACATAATATAGTATGCTATACCAACATAATGAGTACAAGGGACGTTCATTAATATTCAATATTTCTGATAACTTTTAAGCACCTAGTAGATACTGTACTGGGCTTCCCCGATGGCTCACTCAGTAAAGAATCCGCCTGCAATGCTGGAGACCTGGGCTGGGAAGATCCCCTGGAGAAGGAAATGGCACCCCACTCCAGTACTCTTGCCTGGAGAATCCCCATGGACAGAGGACCCTGGTGGGCTACAGTCCATGGGTCGCAAAGAGTTGGACAAGACTGAGCGACTAAGCACAAGCACAAGATACTGTACTATGTACAGGAAATTGAAACAAAACCAGAAATGGTCCCTGCCCTCATGGAGTTTATGGTCTAGAGGACAGGGCAGACTTTTGTTAGACAGTTACATTCATGGATGTATAATTACAAAATGGGACACTTTTATTTTTTATATTGAAAGAAAGGGGCAAAGTTTCATGAGAGGGTAGGACAACGATGAGGAAGACTTCCACAAGAAGTGATGGGAACTTAAAGGAGAGAGTCTAGAGGCTAAAAATATGTGTTAGTGGAGTGTGAGGTGGGAAGCAGTCCAGACAGAAGAAGCAGCGTGTGCCCAGACCTCGGATGGGATGAAAGAAGGGCAACGTCACAGCCCAGTGGGGCTCCTGTAAAGGGCTGGCGTCTTGAGTTTCCTGTTGGCTTGCATGCAGCTCCCTCTGAAAGGGTCAGTGGCCCATTAGTCCCCCTCATCTACAGCCAAGTTCAAAGAGAAGAGATGTCACCTCTACTGGGATCTTCCTCAGAGCCTGGGCAGTCTCTATCTTGCAAAGGGGAGCATTGTTCAGCTACGAGAAATCAACTTCCCACTGGTCCAGAGAGCCCTGAGGTATAGCTGAGGATCAGAGCCTGCACAGGGCAGAAGCTGCAGTACTATAATCAGAGTTTGCCATCAACTAGGGCATCAATACATGCTTACCGAGTAGTCATGATGTCACAGAAGCCTAGAAGAGAGATAAGACAGACACAGCCCTGTCTGCTTAAAGAGCACACGGTCTGCAAGAGAACATGCCCACAAGCACCGAAGTGTGAGTGACAGAGTGGGATGATGGCCCAGAGTGGTGGCAGCACAGGGGACAGGCCCCTCGGGTTCTGGATGTCAGAGAGAGCTTCTTGCAGGAGTTGAGGGTTGAGAACACTGGACAGTTAATAGGGGTCCACCAGCCAAAGAAGGGCCACTGGTAGCTCCCTAAGAGGGAACAGTAAGTGCCAAGTCATGGGCAGGTGCAAAATACAACAACAATTCCACAGTGTTTTTTAGGGTACAGGGCTTCCCTGATAGCTCAGACGGTAAAGACTTTGCCTGCAATTCGGGAGACCTGGGTTCGATCCTGGGGTTGGGAAGATCCCCTGGAGGAGGGCATGGCAACCCACTCCAGTATAGCTTCCCTTGTGACTCAGCTGGTAAAGAATCCACCTGCAATGCCGGAGACCTGGGTTCAATCCCTGGATTAGGAAGATCCTCTGGAGAAGGGAAAGGCTATCCACTCCAGTATTGTGGCCTGGAGAACTATACAGTCCATGGGGTCACAAAGAGTCAGACAGGAATGAACAACTTTTATTTTAGGGTACAAGGAGCATTTAACCTTCAGAGTCAACATCCCTGGAAGAAGGTCTTTGATTCAGTCTCCTCCCTGCTCCGTTATAGCGTGTTTGCTTCATGGGTTTTCCCAGCGTTATTGAGATAAAACTGACATATAAGATTGCATAGGTATACTGTGTGCAAGGTGATGATTTGACACATGTATGCATTTCAAAATGTTTACCTCAATCAGGTTAGTTCACAGCTCCTCTCCTCACATTTTTCGTTGTCATTTCTGTTACGGTTAAACTGTAGAGTTAACTTTGGTCACCTTGCTGTAGTTAGATCCCCAGAACTTATTCACCTTATAGGTGAAAGTTTGTGGCCTTTAACTTACATATTCCCATTTCCCTCTACTCCCAGCCCCTGCCAGGCAGCCACATTTCTACTGTTTCTATGAGTTTGATATGTTTTGGATTTCACCTATAAGTGAGATCATACAGGATTTGTCCTTCTCTGTCTGACTTACTTTACTTAGCCTGATGCACCTGTGCTTTCTGCTGCCAAACTCCTCTTGCATGGCCTCCCTAGAGTGCCGTGAGAATCCCTGCCAAAACTCCCATCTGGAAATTGGGTGTCTCTGGGTTTGGGGCTGCAGGCCTGGTAGGAGTTGGTGTTTATACAGTTACTGGACAGTTTGGGGCCTGCAATGCTCCTGAGCTCTGGAGCACATTTGCATGGCACACGGCACCAAGAGATGCGATGGGACAGGCGCTCAGCTTCCTTTTCCCAACTCTCAGCTCAAAGCTGCCGACTCCAGGAAGACTTCAGTCATCTGGGAGTCACCTCTTTCCCCTTTGACGTTCATGACAGGGTTTTTCTTCATTTTGTCTCTGTTTTATATACGTACTCTCCTGCCAGACTGGGAAGTTGTGCAGGTCTCTGTCCAGCAGATCTGGGGAACAGGAGAAGATAGTGTTTACGGGCAGAGCTTTGAAGCCGACACACTTCTGCCGCCTCTCCACAGATCGGTCGTCATATACACTGAACCCCGAGTTCCTCCTCTCAAAACATCGTTTGGTCTCCTTCTGCAGGAAATGCCCTTGGAATTTTGATAGGGCTTGAATGAACTCTGTAGATCACTTTGGGTGGTGAGGGCATTGTAACAATCTTGTCCTTCGGTCCATAAACAAGGAACGTCTTTCCTTCGTGTCTGTCTGCTTTAATTTCCTTTGTGTCTGTCTGCTTTAATTTCCTTCCTCGATACTCCGTCGTTTTCAGTATATGTCCTCACTTCCTTAGCTGAGTTTATTCCTAAGTATTTTATTCTTTCTGATGCTCTGGAAATTGAGATTGTTGACCATTTCCTTCTCAGGTAGTTTGTAATTATCATATAGAAACACAACTGATTTTTCAGTGGTGACTTTGTATTTAGCTTTACTGAATTGATTAGGCCTAGTAGTTTTTCTGTGGCGGCTTTATGGTTTTGAAAAAGAGGTCTAAAATTCACATGGAACCCTAGTAATTCCCCCAAATTATTCTATACATTTAATAAAGTGTGAATTTAAGAATCTCAAGAGGGGATCACCAAAGTTGAGAAAATTATTCTAAAATTTATTGGGAAAACTAAAGTACTGAGGAAGCATTTTAAATCAAATGGAAAGGATGGATGACTCAGTAAAAGGCACTGGAATATTGACATCCAAATGGGGAGGGAGACTAATTCCGATCTCTGCTTCACATACCATTCAATAATGAATTTCAGTTGGCTTAAATATCTTAATTTGAAATGCAAAATTTAACAGGCCCTATACAAAATAGGAGACTAACTTTATGACCTCAGAGTGGGAAAATAATTTCTTTAAAAAAAAAAATGCTAGAAGTGTATCTCTACAATTTTTTACCAAAAATTTTGGAAAAGACCGAGAGTATTCCTAGTCCTAAAAGCTAAGTTTTCTCAAATCTGAGGATAGCCTTTTCCTAGCTGTTTGTTTTTTAGGAGTCAAAGTTGGGCTATGATTGCTCAGAGTCCTCTTTTTTTTTTTTTTCCCCATAATGACATGTAGCTGTGGCATTTACTGTTAGAAATATCTTACTGGAATCAGGGATCAGTAGTTAGTGTAAGTTAACTAGGAAACAGTGGTGCGGAAGGTTTTTTGTGACTCTCTATTTTCACACATTCTGGTTGTTTTTCAGAGATGCTTCAGTGACCTGGCTATGGAGAGATGCCGCCTTGGCAGGGGAGGCTTGAATTGGTCTTACTCTACTGTTTCAGGGCTTCTGTGCCTTGCACATAAAAACAGGAATAGAGTGGTAAGTAAACAACCAGTAAGAACCATGATAGAACAATGGTTTAAAATAAAATGCACAGTTAAAGCTATTGACCCACAGAAGGTTGCAACTGCATACAGAAAATTCATATATACAGGGAAAAGATATTTTTTCATTTTTAAAAATTGAAGTGTAGTTCATTTACAATATCCTGTTAGTTTCCTGTGTACAGCACAGTGGTTCAGATATTCACACACCTGAATATTCTTTGGAAGGACTGATGCTGAAGTTGAAACTCCAATACTTTGGCCACCTGATGCAAAGAACTGACTCATTGGAAAAGACCCTGATGCTGGGCAAGATTGAAGGCAGGAGGAGAAGGGGGCAACAGAGAATGAGATGGTTGGATGGCATCACTGACTCAATGGACATGAGTTTGAGTAAACTCTGGGAGTTAGTGGTGGACAGGGAGGCCTGGCGTGCTGCAGTCCATGGGGTCACAAAGAGTCAGACATGACTGAGCAACTGAACTGAACTGAACTGATACATATATATATACATTCATACATATATATATATTTTTTTTCTCCTTCAGATCTAGGAAAAGATTTCTTAAACAAGATGTACAAAGCTACATCCTTAAATGAAATTCTTAAAAATCTAAGACATTTCAACAAACGGATAATTTAAAAAATCCACACTACTAAGAGAAATATTATTTTACATTATATATAAATATACAAATAATTCTGGCATATTAATAAATAAAAGCTGTACAATCCATTGCAGGGTTGAAGGAATGGCCAAATGATAAATGAAATCAAAGAAGAGGAAATCCAAACATTTGACAAAACATGCCCATCATTTCCCTCTTTAACTTATAATCCCTTCTTGGTCATTCACCAAACAGTAGTGTCTGTCTCTAGACGCTCTTCTGTTTCTTAGGTCCACTGGCCCACCAAACACAGTGGTTTCTGCCACTTCATCCCTATGCTGCTGCTGCTGCTGCTGCTGCTAAGTCGCTTCAGTCGTGTCCGACTCTGTGCGACCTCATAGACGGTAGCCCACCAGGCTCCCCCGTCCCTGGGATTCTCCAGTCAAGAACGCTGGAGTGGGTTGCCGTTTCCTTCTCCAATGCATGAAAGTGAAAAGTGAAAGTGAAGTCGTTCAGTTGTGTCCGACTCTAGCGACCCCATGGACTGCAGCCTACCAGGCTCCTCCATCCATGGGATTTTCCAGGCAAGAGTACTGGAGTGGGGTGCCATTGCCTTCTTCACTTCATCCCTATGGCTTGGTCCAAATCTGTGCTGTCCAATACAGTAGTCATTGTCACTCATCACTATTTAAATTTAAGTAAAATTCAATTCCTTGGTCACATTAGCCACATTACCAGTGCTCAGTAGCCATATGTGGCCAATGGCCGCCATGTTGAATAGAGTAGGTATAGAATATTTCCATGATTATGAAAGCTCTGCCAGACATTGTTGCTTAAACTTATGTAAGGTTCAGTATCATAATAATAGGGTGAGTCTCCTTTCATTCTTCCTTATCTTTAAAATTGCTTTGGCTCTTACTTTTCCAAATAAATTTGAAGTCAAGTAATCAAGGAAATGTAAATTAAAACAACAATAATACACCACTCCATAGCAACTTCAATCAAAGCATTCAGTTCAGTTCAGTCGCTCAGTCGTGTCCAACTGTCTGCGACCCCAAGAATCGCAGCATGCCAGGCCTCCCTGTCCATCACCATCTCCCTGAGTTCACCCAGACTCACATCCATCGAGTCAGTGATGCCATCCAGCCATCTCATCCTCTGTCATCCCCTTTTCCTCCTGCCCCCAATCCCTCCCAGCATCAGAGTCTTTACCAATGCGTCAACTCTTCGCATGAGGTGGCCAAAGTACTAGAGTTTCAGCTTTAGCATCCTTCCTTCCAAAGAACACCCAGGGCTGATCTCCTTTAGAATGGACTGGTTGGATCTCCTTGCAGTCCAAGAGACTCTCAAGAGTCTTCTCCAACAACACAGTTCAAAAGCATCAATCAAAACATTACCTCTATGAAAATGGAAACTCTGAACACAGTGGAAGTACATGAGATGAGCAAGTTGAAAAAGGAGTGTATGTGTATGTTTGTGTGTGTATAGGTATAATGCAATGACACAATTTAGGCAAATTTTACAAGAAACCCCTCTGAATAGAATAAGCTATTCTATTTATTGTTTATGGATCATAATTATAGCTAATCTTGATTAAGCATCTACCTTTTTTCCAGGCTCTGTTCCAGGCACTTTAAATCTATTAACATTTGACGATTGCACCCAAGATTAATTTACAATCATCTCCCTTATTTGACTGAAGCACAGAAAGTTAAGCAATTTGCCTCAGGTTACCCAGCTAGTTGGTACAGAGTTGGATGTCATAGCCAGGGTGTCTGGCTTCCAAGTCTGCATTCAAAACCACGGTGCTATTCTGGAATCAGACCAAATGACACTCAGCAGACATGTGCGGGAATGCTTCCAGAGAGGGAGAGAATGGAAATGGGAGGTAGGGCTTCGCCTCCTGTTAGGGAGAGAGGGGGTGTGGAGAGAGAGATAGGAGCATGGCAGATCTGAAGGAAAGAGAAGACAAAGCGTTAACCTCAGTCAAATTAGGTTAGTGGGTACTCGGGTGTCATCATTTGCTTTTTGAGTATATGTTTTTTAATTAATAAAGTAAAAAAAAAAATGGGTATATTGTGAGATGAAGTAAGTCTCCGAGGACTTGCTTACAATCTGGCCTGCTAACTAGACTTCTCTGTTGTTAAGAGTCATCCCTTTCCGGTTTGCAGAGCAAGACATGAGAGCTGAAGGGCTCTTGAGGGGCCCCTGAGAAGGACGCAGAACCAGGAGACAGGAGTGTCAGCTGGGGGAATTCTTGGAGCAGACGGAGGAGGGGGAAGGGAAGCTGGACCAACATGGACTGACCGCAGTGAAAGAGAATTTCCCAGAATCCTCTGGTGCTTGATGGAATCCCCGCTGCCATTTCCCCAGTAAAGCCTCAGAAAAAAAAAATTAACTACATGTTCCATGTCTGTAGCTGTCACATTACTATTTTCTTTTGGAACGTGATGGGGAAAAAAACGCAAGACTGGCCTCAGAGAGACCATGGTGTGCACGCGATGATGGGCTGCCCAGGCGGGTAAAGTGATACTCGGGTTACAGACACAAAGCATCTCTTCTTGGCACCCAGGAGAAGGCAATGGCACCCCACTCCAGTACTCTTGCCTGGAAAATCCCATGGACGGAGGAGCCTGGTAGGCTGTAGACCATGGGGTGGCTAAGAGTCGGACACGACTGAGCGACTTCACTTTCACTTTTCACTTTTGTGCACTGGAGAAGGAAACGGCAATCCACTTCCGTGTTCTTGCCTGGAGAATCCCAGGGACGGGGGAGCCTGGTGGGCTGCCATCTATGGGGTCGCACAGAGTCGGACACAACTGAAGCTACTTAGCAGCAGCAGAAGCAGCAGGCCCTGACCACGGCGGTCAGTGCCGTCAGCCGGCATCCTTTCCTGTGGAGGCCTCGTCTCACACGGCGCTTTCCGTCCCCCCGCAAGTCCAAGGCCCCAGCTCCACACCTGAGAGCAGAGCTCCAGGCCCAGGCGTCCCAGGCCCAGAGCCTGCTGGGCCGTCTTGCTGATGCCAGCTCACGTGTGGGGCTTTTTTGCACAACCGCTGTCCTGGGAGCAGATGGGGAGGATTGGCAAGGTGGGGCCCAGGCGGGCAGGTCTGGGGCAGCTGCCCTGTGTGACTGGCAGACCCCCGCCGAGCCGGCAGAAGAGCTCAGGGCAAGGGGGGTGAAGGAGGTTGCTGGAGGGTGGCCTCCCCTCCACCCTTGCCCTGCGGCTGGTCTGCCCCAGCCCACCGAGTCCCCTCCACCCTCGATCCAAGACTTCTTTCCCACAAGCGCATCAGTCCTGACGGATCAGCAGGTTCTTAGGAAGCAAACGCCCAGCGAGGTCCAGGCTGGCTCTGACTCTGCTCCGGCCCCTCCTCGGGCACAGAAGGAGTTTCCCAGATCCTGGGACCGTGGCCGGCCTGCCGGCCTCCAGGCCAGCAGCAGCCCTCAGGCTGCCCCGCACCATCTAGCTGTGGGGTGGCCAGCCGCTCCCACATAGGCCGACACACTGGTTTCCAAGCCAAAAAGCTCCGGAGGAGAATGATAAAATGCTGGGGTTTAGGGCATCTTGCAACTCAAGGAAGCCCCATGAGCCCCACCCATGAAGCGCACGGGTGAACACTTCCCCACCACGTGCTGGCGGGGCTCCCGGGCCAGCTGAGCGGTGAGAGGACCTGTCCCAGCTCCTCCCCACGCCTCTGCACCCGCGCCCGAAAGCCCGCCTGGAGGTGTGGACTCACGGAAGAGCCGGGGTGGACCGGCGGTGAAGAGCCTCCGGGGGCAGATGGGCCTGTTAGCCGCCATCTTGGCTGCAGGTCCTCGGGCGTGGTTTCCTGAGCTCCCTTGTTTTTATCAGAGTGGAAACCTCTGAGAACTTCTAAAATTAGAACTAAAAACGTGGCTAGTTTCCCTCATTGAGTCTACTGGGACAATGCTATTTTCCCATGTCTCAAAACACTCCTATTATCAATTCTGTCATGGATTGTGTTGACATAGGTTTGTTTTAAATATATTTACTATTAATGAAATCGTCATAGATATGTACATGTGTGTTTTTAGAACTTTCTCCTCAAAATCAAATGCATAAACAAATAAATGATACATAGCTCGTTTGTTTGTTTACTAGTGCTATAGAATATTTATGTGTATATATACACATACAGTGCTACATTTGTGTGTGTGTATAGGACTTCCCTGGTGGCTCAGACGGTAAAGTGTCTGTCTACAATGCGGGAGACCCGGGTTCGATCCCTGGGTTGGGAAGATCCCCTGGAGAAGGAAATGGCAATCCACTCCAGGACTGTTGCCTGGAAAATCCCATGGACAGAGGAGCCTGGTAGGCTACAGTCCATGGGGTCACAAAGAGTCGGACATGACTGAGCGACTTCATTATCCTATATATATATATATATATATATATATATATATGTATAAATATGTATGCTGGTGGTGGTTTAGTCGCTCAGTAGTGTCCACTTCTAACCTAGACAGCGTATTAAAAAGCAGAGACATTACTTTGCCAACAAATGTCTATCTAGTCAAAGCTATGGTTTTTCCAGTAGTCATGTATGGATGTGAGAGTTGGACTATAAAGAAAGCTGAGCACTGAAGAATTGATGCTTTTGAACTGTGATATTGGAGAAGACTCTTGAGAGTCCCTTGGGCAGCAAGGAGATCCAACTAGTCCATCCTAAAGGAAATCAGTCCTGAATATTCATTGGAAGGACTGATGTTGAAGCTGAAACTCCAATCCTTTGGCCACCTGATGCGAAGAACTGACTCATTGGAAAAGATCCTGATGCTGGGAAAGATTAAAGGCAGGAGGAGAAAGGGATGATAGATGATGAGATGGTTGGATGGCATCACTGACTCAATGGACATGAGTTTGAGCAAGGTCCAGGAGTTGATGAGGGACAGGGAAGTCTGGCATGCTGCAGTCCATGGGGTCGCAAAGAGTCAAACACAACTGAGCAACTGAACTGAACTGAACTTGCGACCCCACGGACTGTGGCTCTGAATAGACGGACCTGAGTCCCACAGTTTGCTCTAACGTGTCTTAGCTCTGCGACCTTGCTGCTGCTAAGTCGCTTCAGTCATGTCCGACTCTGTGTGACTCCATAGACGGCAGCCCACCAGGCTCCCCCATCCCTGGGATTCTCCAGGCAAGAACACTGGAGTGGGTTGCCTTAGGCAAGTCAATAACCTTTCTGAACTCGCTCTGGCTTAATGGTGGGGGACGGAGGGGGAACCTTATGTAGAATGATTCTAAGGTCTTCATCTCTGGAAGCAGATTACCTGGATCTGAGTTCCAGGCCCACGAATGACTCATTTCTTTGTGCCTCAGTTTTCCCAGCTGCCAAATGGGAATCAGACCAGTCCCTGCCTCATACTGATGCTGTGAGGATGAAATGAGCTCTAACAAGAAGTTAGGGACTATCAAGAGCTTAAAGGGCTGTGTGAAACAGAGTTATTAAATGACTCTAGAACAGGAATCATAGTAGGATCCACCATAGAGGGCTGTGGTGAGGAAAAGATGGGGTACTGCCTGTGAAGCACAGAGATCCCACCCTGACACCCAAGTGCTGTGTTGACATGGCAGTCGAGGGAGCTGGCATTTTGCCTCTGGCCACCTGCCCACTCCCAGGGCCCAGGCCCCCCTCCCTGAGGCTCCTTGGCACGGGGACCTGGGGGTATGATCCTGGGCAGATGAAGAGTGGAGGCTATGCCGCAGCCTGAAGTCGCAAGGGCCATGTGCCCCACGCCCCAGGAGGCCCGGCTCCAGCTGCACCCGGGCCAGGACGGTTTTGCTGCGCCACCTCCAGCTGCCAGATGTTGTTCTAACCAGAGCTCTCTGATCCACCGCCAGATCTTGGGCATCGGAGGCGAGGTGTGCTGGGATCCAGGCAAGGCTCCCCACCCGGCGTGAGGGCCTGCTGTCCCCACGGTGGTGCCAGCCCAGAGCTGGGGGGCATGTCCCGGGGGACAGGGCCGCCTGAGCCTCGCAGCCAGGAAGGCAAAAGACACTTTACAGCCACAGGGGAGCTCCCGGCCTGGGGGATACTCACCCCCAACCACGGGCCCACAGGCGCACTCGGCCCACTGAGAACACGCACGGCCTCACGCTACAGAGAAGGAAGGAGGGCAAAGGAGAGAGAGGCCAAGAGACGTGGGAAGAGAGGCAGGGACACGTGCTGGGCAAGCGTGGACTCGGGAGCTGGTGTCATGGCCTTTTCAAACTGGGGACCTCCCTCCGACTGGGCCCACGGGACAGACTGTGGGAAAAGACCCACTTAGGAGCGGCTCCTTCCAGAAAAACCCAGGGTGGCAGCACTTTCCATCACGTTAAGTCTTTCTCCAGGAAAACAGGGTTTTCATCATCTCTGCCAACCCTTGCAGCCTCCAATTCCCCAATCTGTCCTATGAAGGGAGGGGGGCCAAGACTGTGTCCACCCCCCCACCCCATTCCCGGGCCACGTCTGTCTCCTTGGCCTGTTCTAAGGATCCAAGGGGATGTTGCCAGATACATCCAGGGCCCAGGCCTCTTGGGGACTTCCCCTCTGCCGAGAACAGCTAACCACGGGGATACGTGCCCAGAGCACAGGGGAGGAAAGTCGTTGGGACAAACTTAAGTCAAAAAAGCACATGTTGTTTATCTGACATTCAAATTTAACTGGGCTTTTTGTATTTTTATTGGCTTAAATCTGGCTACCCCTGACAGGCAGCTCCAACCTGAGTTCAGTGGCTGAAATGGGGAGTATGTGTGTTAAATCACCTCAGTCGTGTCTGACTCTTTGCAACCCCATGGATTGTAGCCCGCCAGGCTCCTCCGTCCATGGGATTTTCCAAGCAAGAATACTGGAGTGGGTTGCCATTTCCTACTCCTGGGATCTTTCTGACCCACGGATTGAACATGAGTCTCTTGTGTCTCCTGCATTGGCAGGTGGGATCTTTACCAGGAGAGAACTATTTCAGACTCCCAATCCATCACACATATTGTAGGAAGGTCACCAGCTTGGGAGAGCTGGAGTTGGACCACCCAGCCAAACAGTTGCATGATTTTTATTCTTTGATGAGAAATGGGCAGAGAGAGTAAATTGAGCTCTTGGTTAAGCTGATGCTAGGTCATGCATTCACTGAAGGCCAAGTGTATCCATCCCAGGGTCTGTGCTGGCCACTTGCCGGCATTGTTTCATTGAAGGTTGATGACCATCTAAGGAGCAGTACCTGTATTTCTGTCTCTACGTGGCAGACTCCCTCCGAATCAGCACAGAAGCTGAGGCTGCCGGAACCCCGGCTGCAGGCTGCAGGGCTGAACTTGGTGCTGGCTGACTCTGCTGGGGGATGTAAGCCCCCGCCCTTCTCTCTCTGTACCTTTACAAGATCCCTGTTTCCAAAATGAGCAGCCAGTGTGCCTGCTCTCCCAGATGAGTCTGAATCCAAAGGCAAACATGGGAGGTGATAAGGGAGAAAACCTCAGTCTGAGAGGCTCAAGTGGGAAAGCGTGGGTTGGTGACATCCAGCCCTGAGTCAGAAGCCCAGCTCTGTCATTGCCTATGAGACGAGGCGCAAGCGACATGCGATTGTTTGTGCTTCAGTTTCATTTGCTAAATAATTGGGATAATAATACACACAGCAGCGGGTAGTTAGGGTTAATGAGAGGAGGCAGGAGAAGCAGGTACCCATCAATTGAGCTATTATCTCCCTCAAAAGATGGTTGGAGAGGAATAAAGGGATGTGAAGTGAAGGGTTGTAGTAGATGCTTCATAAATGGTAATTATGACCATTGTTACCAACCCCCTTCGGGAATGGGTTGTGCGTTTCCCAAAAGCCACTCAAAACTCCTTTCTTATCGCAGAGCATTGGATAAATGACTCCTTTGATAAACTAGCTTTTCACCTGGGGAAACTGGTTTGCTGATCCTACCCAGGTTCAGATGACTGAAAATCGATGTGATTTGACAGCTGTGGAAAAAAGAGAACTGCACGTACAGACCGATGAGCTGCAGAGCGCGTTGGTGCTGATACACAGCAAGACCGCCGAAGCGGCTGCTGTCCGTGACCCTGCCGCCCGCCCCGTGTTCGGGCCGCAGGCCTGGCCCCCCATCGGCCGCTGATAGGAGTGGAGGTCTCGCCACCTCCCTGATGCCGCCGCCTCCTCTGTAGCCTGCGGGATCACCCGGCAGTCCAGGTGTTGGAGCCCTGGCCTTGCAAACTTGCGCCCCACGAGTGCAAGGTTAGGAGCGTTCTCGGCTGCCTCACAGCATGGTTAGCGGCTACTGGTAAGGCAGGGCTGCTGGGATCTGAGAACTGCAGCTGCTCCTGAGATCAGGGAAGGCAAACGATCATTCATCCCCTGCCTCTTCTAGAGAACTGAGAGCTCCGTTCCCGGCCCCTCCTGCCTCACTCACCACCCCGGCCCCTGCTTCCAGGTCCCTGTACTGTTCCTGCATGCCCGTCAGCCCATCTGTGCCACCCTTGATATGACACACCCTCGGTGGCCAGGGCAGCCACCTAGTGTGGCTCAGGAGGCCTCAGCCTCCTGGAGCCTCAGCTGGAGCCGCAGTCTAGTGGGGAGAATAAACCAGCATCAGCGCTTCCTGCTAAGAGCCAAGGGGCACATGAAGTGAAAGGGCTTCCTTTGGGGGCTGTGTGAGCCTTCAGATGAGAGTTTCAGGGAATCCGCTGTGCTCTGGGACTCTGGGAATGCTCCCCATGTAAGAATGGGGATGTTATTTACTGGGCTTCTCCTTCTGGCTGTTTCTCTGTGCATCCTGACTTTCTTCCACTGATTACAGGGGAGGGTACGATTGTCACTGGGTCAGCGCCGCTGGAGGACCATTCTTTCTGAGTTCTTAGCATAAGTAACCCAGGAACCAAACTGAGGAATCTGGCTATTTAGTGTCCTCCCTATGATCTTGTTTTAAATTAGCTGCTGAGTCATCATTAATCATTACGAAATAAATAAATCCTATGGCTGCTTTCCCCACCACACCAAGTTGCCCTAGGAAGAAACAGCATCTTCTTTAGACCGTACCTGCCCCGAAGACATCCATCTTTACTTTATAGTCTCTGTCCCACTACCCCTGCCCCCCTGGTCTTCATACGTCTTGAACTACTTCCTGATCAGCGAGTCACATGGACTGTAGGTTATTATCTGTTTCAGCTACTCTGCAAGATACTTCCCTGTTTCTCTAGCTACAGCCCATGTGGAATCCTATCTACCACTTAGCCTTTATTTTAAGCCAGATCTAAAGACACCTTTCAAGTTTGGTGAACATCCATCTACCCAGTTTCATCTGCACAAAAAAAGAGGCTTGTTTAATTTCAGAGATAAATGTGACTGTGTCCAGCCTGGAGGAAAGGCTGCATCAGACAACCATGACAAGTTCCTTAACTGTGTTCCAGGAAGGTGCCAGTCACTTGCAATATATTGACAATAGGTTTCAAGCAGTGAAAACGGACCGCATGGTTAAATGTCTTACATGTTTAATCACCAGATACCTCCAACAAAGGTTAGGTACGATTATCATCTCACTTTATAGATGAGGTGAGTGAGGCTAGAAGAGACAAAGTCATTTGCTCAGAACCATGGGCTAATGAGAGCCAGGATTCAAAGCAAGTCCTTTTAAAACACTTTCTAGCAGCCCTGCTAATTAACTCACAGTGCATTTGTGAGGACTAAAGGCCCGTGAGCTGTGTACTGATGCTGCCCTCATTTCACAAGGGAGGGGCGAGCTCCAGGAGCCTTAGGTGTGATGAGTTGACTGAAGAGCAATGAAAGGTGTTCTTGAGCCTCATCATCCAGGAGGGGCCTGGGAGCTGCCCCGCCTCCAGCCTCGTGGCGGTTGCAGAACGCTCCACCTGTGATTGTGCGCAAGATTGTTAATTAATTGCAAGGCTCACCTGTCACCGTATCAGCCTTCCTGAAGTGTGTCTTTCATCTTGGATCTCTAAAGCGGGTTGTAAAAGCTTTAATTAGTCATAATGATGGCTGTTGGTGTTTTTAATAGTTACTTGCTATAATGTCCCTTTGACAGGTGAAGTGCTGGGTCTTTGGGTCAGAGGGAGAAGCTAAACGCGGAGACCCAGCGCAAACAAGTCAAGGTCCTCCGTTCTGGAAGCCTTTGGAAGGCTTAGCCATGCCTTGAAACAAAGAACTGCCCCAGGCATACAAGCCGTCTCCAAGCCCATCTCTTCTTGCTTGGGGCAGTTCACATTTCTACTGGATGGAGGAGAGTGGTTGCTTTCCCTGGCATTTTAAAACAGGTGTATTCCATTATGAAGGCATTTCCCTGGTTGCTTTCCCTGCTTTCCAGGTTGCTTTCCCTGGCATTTTAAAACAGGTCATTCCATTATGAAGGAAAAGAGGGGTTAAGGTCCAGGATGCTCCTGCAGCACACCCCAACCCCCGTTTGCTCACTGGTAACACGAAGACAGGAGTCATGATAATTCTAAGTCACAGAGGTCTTGTATCCTTGTCTGAGGTGGTCAGTCAGGTGTGAGCACTTGAGGAGACAGAGAAGCTCAGGAAACCAACAGTCATTATACCCACCGGTGCTGGAGACAGGAGGCACGGCACACAGGGCTGCGCGGGAAAGACACCAGGGTGGTCAGGAGGCAGAAGACGGGAGTGGGGTGAACTCTGAGGCCCTGGCCTTTATTGGGGAGTCGAGGGCAGGGCAGGAAAGGGCAGAGGGGACAGTCTGGGACTGGCTAGCGCAACAATTCAGTGAGCTTGGGGCTGGTCACTAGTTGCCTGGTACCTGGCGCTGGGCCGATAAGGGCAGAGGAATATTGCCCCCAGGGGTGTATGGACCAGATGGAGGAGGGAGCTCTGGAGTTTTTAGTTTGCACGTCAAAATCTTCCCAGCCAGAAGGGTTTTCATCAAGATTTCAAAGCATCATAATATAGAAAATTATATAATAGAACAGTGTGTGTGTGTGTGTGCGCGCGCATGCATGCAGCATGCATGCTGGGAGAGGTAGATTGAGATTTGGGACAAGAGTGGCAAGAAACTTTCTCCCATCTCTTAAAAAAAAAAAAAAAGCAAAAATCAAGAGAAGATGAACTTATTTACCTCCTCTTGGAGGAGTTCATAAGATCCCCTCAGTGAGAATTTCTTCTCTCTCTCCTTTCCATGGCCTCCCTGACTGTGTGTTTGAGTCCAGGGACAATCTGAGATGTCATTATAGGATGCAGAGGGATGCTTTGTTAGGCGTGGAGATGCCTTGCTGTTGACCTATGTTTCCTGCCCTTTCCTCTCATACTGATGAGTCCAGAATGTGCTTCTAGGTCTATTTCTTTGAACGCCCTAATCCTGAAAATCTCTCTTATAATGACGCTTTTTGGATTTTCAAGCCCAAAGTCGTCATTAGTAAATGGACAGGCCAGGTTTCAAACCAAGGGCTTCTTCTTCTCAAACTACCCTACTATGTCAGAATGAGAGAGAGAGGATCCTTGGCTGAACAGCCATTTTTCATGAACTTGTGAAGTGGAAACTCACCTTTGGAAAATGAATTCTGCCTAGGAAACAAGGGGGCTCTTTGGAGCAGAGTAATGAGAATCATTTAATAATTAAAGGCTTATCATGGGATCAAATCTACAGACTCTTAGCCCCTCTCCAGTTCAAAAACTCTCATTTATATGCATCAGGAAACATATATGAGAATGTTGTTTAGTCATATTTTCTACTGAAAATTAACCCTTAACCTTCAACAGGAGAATAAATAAAGGGACCAGAAATACTAGACAATAGGGAAATAAATGAACTACATACAGGTACAGGCA